>NW_004443988.1:16756343-16783522 GCF_000243295.1 Trichechus manatus latirostris | reverse complement strand
TGTTGGTGGGGATGTAAAATGGTACAACCACTTTGGAAATCGATTTGGTGCTTCCTTAAAAAGCTAGAAATAGAAGTACCATACGATCCAGCTATCCCGCTCCTTGGAATATATCCTAGAGATATAAGAGCTGTCACACGAATGTTCACTGCAGCACTGATCACAATAGCTAAAACATGGAAACAACCTAGCTGCCCATCAACGGCCTAATGGATAAACAAATTATGGTATATTCACACAATGGAATACTATGCAATGATAAAGAACAACGATGAAGCCGTGGAACATCTGATAACATGGAGTAATCTGCAGGTCATTATGCTGAGTGAATTTAGTCAGTCACAGAAGGACAAAGACTGTATAAGACCGCTATTATAAGAACTCAAGAAAAGGTTTAAACACAGAAGAAAACATTCTTTGATGGTTATGAGGGTGGAGAGGGAGAGGGATGGTTATTTACTAACTAGATAGTAGATAAGAATTGTGTGAAGGGCAGGACAACACTCACTACAGAGGAAGTTAGCACAACTGGATTAAACCAAAGCTAAGAAGTTTCCTGAATATAGTCAAACACTTTGAGGGACAGAGTAGCAGGGGTAGGGGTCTGGGGACCATGCTTTCAGGGGACATCTAGGTCAATTGGCATAACAAATCTTATTAAGAAAATGTTCTGCATCCTACTTTGTAAGTGGCATCTGAGGTCTTAAAAGCTTGCAATTGGCCATCTAAGATGTATCCATTGGTCCCAACCACCTGTAGTAAAGGAGAATGAAGAACACCAAAGATACAAGGAAAGTAGTAGCCCAAGAGACAGAAACAGCCACATAAAACAGAGACTTCATCAGCCTGAGACCAGAAGAACTAGATGATGCCTGGCTACCACTAATGACTGCCCTGACAGGGAACACAACAGAGAGTCCCTGATGGAGCAAGAGAAAGGTGGGGTGCAGAACTCAAATTCTAGTAAGAAGACCAGACTTAATGGTCTGACTGAGACTGGAGGTCCCCAGGAAAGCATGGTCCCTGTGTTCTCTATCAGCCCAGAACTAAAACAATTTCCGTGGCCAACTCTTCAGGCAGGGATCGGACTGGACTGTGGGACATAAAGTGATACTTGTGAGGAGTGTGCCTGCTAGCTCAAGTACATGCAGGAGACTAGATGGGCAGCTTCTGTCTGGAGGTGAGATGCGAAGGCAGAGAGGGTTAGGAGTTGGTTGAATGGACATGGGAAATCAGGGGAAAGGGAGGAGTGTTCTGTCACAGTGTGGGGAGAGCAATTAGAGTCACATAACAGTGTATGTATAGATTTTTGTACGGGAAAAAATAAAAGTAAAAAAAATAGTTTGTCTTTTTTGGCCCCACCCTCAAATGTGGACTATTTCAGAATCCATTAAAGAGGAAATAAGCAGTTTACTTTAAGTCATAAGGATGAGCCTAGCAATCATTTGCAGTATATTGATGTCAAAAGTATCTCTTTGCCAAGCTCTAAAATGCACCTTCAAAAACTTCTGAAAATATCCAAGAACTTTAGTGATGAGCTACAAATGGAGTTTGGTATTGATAAATAAAAGTCAATACGTATGGTGAAAGGAAAATTTACTGTGATAAATGGGCCCACCATCAGTAAAGATCAAATTATTGACTATCTAGGGGGGAAAAAAAACAGCTTGTCTATAGCTAGCCTCTACAGGTGAGAAGAATTAGCCACAACAGCAACTGAGGAAAAACTCAAAGAGACATGTAAGAAGAATTCAGTAATAATACTTACCAAAGCATGCAGCAACATTCTTTTAACAAATACATTTGTGGCACTAGGATAATGTATTTCTTTGGCCATGCCCAGTCCACACCTTTTCTTTTGTCTTGAATGAGCTCCTTTTGGCTTCCCACATTCCCACTCAGGAGGTCTAATCCACATTTAACATCCAGACCACCCTATTGCAGGAGAGTTCTCTGCACTCCTAACACTCCTACTGGTTACTTTTCCCTGTACCTCAACTGGATCATAAGTTGTATGAGGGCACATGAAAAGTGCCTTCATTTTTTATCCCCTGCACAGTCTAGCACAGAGCTCTACCCATTATAAGCCCTAGACCAGTATGTGTTGATTTTATCATTTTTGAAATGATTCATTAGAGAAGACTTGGTCACACATCACGTCCGAGTTTAATGCTGAAACATCACAGGAAACACCCAAAAGAACAAATGCAAGGGTTAGCCTATTAGACAAAAAAAAAAAAATGTGGAATGACAGTAATTAACCTTTCCCGTATCTTTTGTTCCCAACTGGCAGAATGTAGGGATTTCTTCTACAGTAAGTTTAATTGGATGCTCTATAGACCACCCAGTAGAAATTACAGATCTTGAACCACTTCAAGCTGGGAAATTAAAATATAACTAAAAAAAAAATCTGAAAAACCCTTCCCCCACAACACACACACACCACACCCTAAAATTCAGAGGTGGAGACAAAAATAGCTGCATGGTACCTATTACCTTCAGTTTAATGACGTTTGTGTGTCTAAAATTACCTCTAACTTTCTGGAGAGAATTGGGATGGCAATTCATCCTGGGATTATTGCCACTGAAAATGGCTGCAGACATTTAGTTTGTAGTTTTAATACCATGTCCTCCACGTCTTTAAGTCCCCTGAATCTAGAATAGGGCCTTTTAGATATTTGGTTCTTGATAAATGTTTGTTGAAAAATGAATACATGGATGAATAAGAGAAAATTAAATTATGAAAGAAAACTGTATTATTAGATGACACATGCAATGCATTTGCCCAAAGGCTGTTAGTACAAGATTTAGCTGTCTGATTAATTCCCTATTTTAAATACCATTGTAAATATTGTAAGAAATTAATGAATAAGATATACAGAGATAAAAATCATTAAAACAGGCCAGGAAACTTTGACCAATATAATACTATTCTGCAATTTGGATGCATTTAACTAACGCACTTAAGCATTTCACAAAAATCTATGGATTAAAAAATAATCTGCATATATGCCCTAAACTGAGGGAAATTAAATTAAAGGCAGTTACATCAATAACTAATTAAACCATACGATTCAAAAGGGACTGAGTTTTGTCTCTATATAGTTACCTTCCTTCCAAATCACAGACTAAGCCACACACCATTTTTCAAATATGCTTCCTTGGTCTGAAGTGGGCCTAAACAAGAAAGCGAACAACTATAGTGGAAAGATAACTCAAAGCTCATATTCTACTAGATCAGTAGGACATCTAGCAGGGTACTTCTGCTTCATTTATTTGTTTCTTCATTCATTCTGCAAATCTTTAGAGAATACCTTCTATGGCCCAGGCACTGGTTATATGCATGGTTCACAGAGATAAAGAAATAGTCCTCGCCTCCATATTTTTTCCAGGAAAATTTAAATGTGCAAAATTTAAAAATTGGATTCTTCCATTTAAAATAAGAATTTCGTGCACATTTGTTCCATAGCTTGTTCCCAAACAAAAGAAAGGTTTTAAAGAAGTGGTGAATTCTAACTCTATGCTCTATGACCATATTTCCATAGTACAGAGAGGGCTGGTGAAACTGAAGGGACAATTTGGACCAGAATTTTTTTTACTAGTCTCCTTAAGAGTGTGTACGTAGTCCCCAGGTTCTGAGTATGAAAGCTATGTGCACTCCATTAAAACAAGAGGAGGAGAGTCTGAGGTGTGAGCACTGCTAATGCGACTTTGGACCTTGGGTGGGTCACCTTTGTGTCGCTTAGCAGATGCGCGAAGTCACAGTCTCCAGACTCTTTGCATTGCTCTCGTCTCCTAATGGATGTTTAGTAAGAACGACTAGGCCCACTCACCTATGCCAACACACATATTATTTCATACATGATTTATAAATACATAGTTTGTTTCATTTATGACATATAAATAATATGTGTATGTTGTCAAGATACAAAGTGACAGTGGTAGAATTAACTGCACCAAATTCCAACAGATGAAAGTCCATGTATGCAATAGTATATATATTTACTATGTTTGGCTTCAGACAAGCAAGTGTGGCATAATTTGTTATTGGAGGATGTTTTTTGGTTTGTTTTGTTTTTTTTCACTGAGTTTCTTCATGAAGACAATGCCCACTTTCCTGACAAATGATGTTTAGAACAAATGCAATGCAGAAATATGTTACTTATGGAGCTAACAATTTAGACTAAGTGTTACAGCTTGTGAAAAAATGAAGACACTTGAGTCTACTTTTCTCTAACAGAGTTAGCAGGTGTAATGTGTTTATGGGGAGCCCTGGTGGCACAGTGGTTAAGAGCTCCGCTGCTAACCAAAAGGTCAGCAGTTCAAATCCACCAGCCGCTCCTCAGAAACCCTACAGGGCAATTCTACTCTGTCCTATAGGGTCACTGTGAGTCGGAATCGACTCAACAACAACGAATTTAATGTGTTTATGGAAAATTACAAACTCCTGTACTGGCTTTAGTTTATGTTCATAATTCCTGTTTATATATCGAGACAAGTTGTCTGGAAATCTAACATTCAAAGCACCAGTCCTCCTTATTAACATTTTTCAATAGATACATTCTATATTTCTAAATGTACATTTTCTAGAACTTGGTATTTTTAGTGCTTGGTACCATACTTTTTATTTAATGAAAGGGAACCAGAATGTATACAAAGTGTTCATCAGCTGTGATTTGTGTGATAAAAGGAACCATTGCACCAGTGCTGAGCTGGTCTCTCTAATTGACTAGCCTGATGTTCTTCTCTCTGTGTCCTGTTGCTGTTAATTGACTGGAGTATATTCTTTTAGATTTATGCATTAAAAGTACCATTTCTACTTCGAAAGGATCACTTTGTTACTTTGTAGCTTTTAAGCTGATGCCATGAACTTATTTTTCTTCCAAGATAAAGTCTCATCTATAGATTTTTCAACTAATTACATGTCTGCCAATAAATACTTAAGAGGATACATTTTATTTCAATTTATTATTTGTGTTTACGTAGTGTGTCCCTAGAAAGATCTGTGGAACTGGAAGGAAATGTTTTAATGGTGTTTATTACTAATTTTTCATTGCATTCCTTTTTTTTTCACTCTTTCTTTTTTAATAGCTCCAGTCAGTCTGGTCAAGCGTGACAGCAACTCAAACTCGACAAACTTTCAAGACGCTGAGGACATGCCTGACAGATGCGTCTTAGAGGACTCTGAGATTCCAGGTGAAAGCCATTTAAAAATAGTCAAGTATAAAATGATAAATTTGACACAGCTTTGGGGTCCTTGAAAGTGGGTAGGGGAAGAGGACATTATAATGCTATTTTCTGTTAGCAGCTGCACTGTCAAATTAATGGTCACCTCCAGGGGTCACAGTGTGGAGCTGTTATCTTTTCCTCTTTCGTCAAGAATTCAATCCAAGGAAGTACAAAGGCTTTAGGACTGAGAAGGGAAGCTGACACTATTAGTTCGTTATCATCGATTGTAGGCTAAACTGGTTAATAGAGGCAGAGTTTCAAAACTGGAGAAATGGCAACATGTTAAATATTTCAAATAATGGGATCTTAGGAAGAGTCAAGCCAAGGTGGAGCATTGGAGAGAAAAGAGAAACCAGTCGTTGTCATTACAATTCTATTTACCTTTCTGTATACAAGCACAACTCATGCAAACTGTGATGAGGATTTCAGCAAGACAGTAATGGATGTTGTCAGCTGTTTAGAACAAAAGAAAAAGGCAACCTTTCCTCACATAATAAAATCTACCCTATGTCAAAGTTGCTTACGTTTGTATTTTCTTTGTTGAAAAAAAATAGGCAGAAATATATTGGAAAGATCCTGTCAGAAACATTTAGGTCTGGGTTTTTGTTTCAGTTTTTGTTTTGTTTTGAAGTATGCTCAGTCATAACAACTAATTCATCGTGTAAAAATCGAATGGCATTCCTGGACCACTACAAAACCATACGGTGCCCGAAAGCACCTTATTATCAGTGAAAGAGTTAAATACCACCCCTCTCCCCCCGACATACACACTTAATATTTTTCTCTCCTGTTTTATCTGGCCGCTGTGTACCCTCTACCCTCTTGCATGTTTGTGTGCTGATCCATGTATCATATTTTTGATTCATCTTCTCTCTGGCCTGTCAGCTTAGTTAAGAGATTTCCAAATCTTGTAGCTTTCGCTGACAGAGGGCAGCTACAAACAGTCCCCTGATCCTTCCCAGAGGAGAGCTACTGAGATTTAATTTTCAGTGAAAGGTGTAACCTGCAATCTATGTCAGGTCCCCTAAGTCATCTTGGAACCCCAGTAGGCCCAGTGGTGGTGGCATTATATTTCAGTCCCCTCTACTCCACCAAGATTCTTCAAAAGGTGCACTGTTGCTGTGTGCCCAATCTCAGCCGCATTCCTGCTTTAACATCCCATGGAACTGAGAAATGGCATCTTTAGCAGTGACAGAATTTTTGATCAGCAAATTAACACCACCCCCTGCCCATAATATCTAAAGGAAAAACATACATCAGCCTCACTTTAAAAGGGAGAAGATAGTGGTAACATTAAATTTCTATCATAAAAAAGATTTAAAACTTACCTTTAGTTTTGACTAAAATTGCCTAATTTTGACTAGGATTTTAAAGTATGTTCATCAACAGTATTCTGTCAAGCATTTTGTCTAGCAGTTAAATCAAGTGAAGTTTTTACATAAGTAAATGTCTATTGCTTCTGGTGAAAATAGATCAGATTTATACCGTTTCACAAGCAGAATAAATTTTAGCCATCCTTTCAAATGAGTGGAATTGTACTGGGATTCAAACATGATGTACGCTACCTGATTGGTATAAACAAAAGGATATATCAAAAAAGAAAGGTTAATTAGAAAATATAGGTGCTGATTAAGAATCTTAACTTAAGAAGTGAGTACTATTCTGTATATCAGACATCATTACACTGGTAATAAAGGATGAATTATTCTGGCGTTTTCCTCTGTCCATTCCTGCATTTTAAGACATCTTGCCTTATAGGCCTAGAAACCTCTTGAGAGTTCACTACTGGTCTCACTGCCTTCCACTGAGAATTTGTGGTTTGGTTGTCATGGAGACATCGTATTTCTCCAAGAATTGCTCATATTGATCCGTGGCCAGGCGTAAATGGCCAGGCGAGTGTGAGAAATAAAGGGGGCTGGGCAGTACTATAAAATGACCAGGGCTTGTGGGTTGGAAATAAGCTCATAGCAAACACTTAGGTAAAAAGAAAGAAGCAGTTTTATTTTGTTTCAGGATTTCGTTCTGCACTTTGGGCCATTGTCTTCTTTCACGATGAACTGAAAGAAACTTGTTAGTCACTTGTCATGTCAAGTCTTTGGTGCTTGTCCTGACACAGCTGTCAGCCTTCCAGATCTGTGCAGTTTAGGGACACACAACAAAGAAGCAGTGGCATGAATTATTTATTGTTCCTTGTGTGAATAAAATTCTGTGATAGGAAATTAAGACACTTCTGACAGAGGTGGTTGTTTAGTAAGAAAGATTTTTATGAGAGAGTGTATTTCCTTTAACTATGAGCATTTGAGAGGCAAAATTTGTAAAACCGTACACGGAGAAAGATAACTTGTATTTCTTGTGAGAATTTGGTAGCTTAGAGAGACTTTCTTGAACTGGGAAAATATAACTGTCTCCACTTTTCAATGGCTAAAAATGAACTTCAAAATATCAAGTCATTCAAACGTAGGGACTCTGACACTATAAATGCTACTTTGGTGGTTTAGTTACCTCAGTTCGCTATGTATGAGTGTGTTTCTCTGGAAAGTATTAACCACCTTAGTTAAAAGAGAAAAACAAAATGTGGGTTTTTAAATGTACACTTTGGGAAAATTTCTTCAAACCAGGAGAGTTGCTTCACCAGCTAAGCCTGTAATTACATTAGTACATTCATTACATGGAAAGGAGTGCATTTAAAGCTGAATGCATCATTCTTACTTTTCTCGCCTGGAATATTACTACTCATTTTAATTTCCTTTTAACATTTCCATCTACACGGAAAATCCCTCAGTTACAAAGTCGAATGTGGTCAGTCTTCTACCTCTAATTGATATTGACCTTACATGGTTTTATATATGTAATGCTAAATGACTAATATATTTATTATATCATTTAAATTAATTGACTAGTTGTTTGAACAGCATGTAAAAAATCAAAACAAAACAAAAAAATCCTTGTCACATCCCAAAACAGTTCAAAATATTTCTTCATGTATTGTTCTTTCAGAATAAAACCTTTTCTTTGCAAATCCTCTAAACATCATTTTGCTTTAGTTCCTATACCTTCATGTTACTAATAACTCATTTGCATATGCAGAGAGCAAGAGGGACAGCAAAGCACAGAAAAACTAAAATTTTTTTTTAAAAGCCAAAGTCGATATTTTTAAAATGTTGACAGAAAAATTTTAAATGCCATCAATAAATCAATTTTTAGGATTTATATAAAATGGTGAGATTGACTTTGTGAACTGATTCTCTTTGCACATAATGACTCTTGTACTCATATGTCGACTGTTTTCATGTAGACATCACAGCTTCTTCAGCACTGAATTGACTAGGATGACCCATTTGTAAATGGGCTGTAGTGTGCATATAGGTCATAGTTTAGATGCCTTGTGGAGCGATTGTTTGCCTGGTCTCTAGAGCACTCTACCTTATTTATCATGCTTTTTATTGGTTCAAACTGTATACCTAGGTGAGTGCTTGAAATCCATTAAGGCTGGCAAAGCAGCTTTAGACCAGAGCATTCCTGTTACTTTGACCCTGCTAGTGAACCTGGAGATCTTGTCTGATAGGTGAAGGTCTCCCTCAGCAGTGTCTTTTCTTTGGAATAATTCATTAGCAAAGAGTTTTGACTCACAGGTGAATCCCAGATTGAAGTTTCTGGCTTAGACTTCATGAAGTCTACTTGCTTCTTCACTAGCATTTATACTTTCCTGAAACCTCTGGGAATAACTTTGATGTCTAGTAATAGAAGCACTGAGACAATGTCATGAACTCGCAACCCTCCCCCCCGCCTTTTATTTTTTAGATTTTAGGCTGCTAGGCTTTCTTTGGCTGTTTAATACCTAGTCACTTCTGAATCTGAAAGAAATTCTTACAAACATAATTCAGTTTAGCCTTTGGACTGTTAACATCTTAACTGTTTTCTATACCATGATTAAAGCTCAATCCTTATTCTGAAGAAGAAAGGTGTCCCTTGCCCCTCATCTTTGTTCTCATATAGATACAAAATTTAATGTGGTATTCAAATTTTTAATGCAAGTATTAATGAAAGACCTTGAGATTTTATTATCTTATTGGCTTGGAGAACTAAGAATTTTACTTCCTAGTGCATCAAGGACAGTACACTCAAAAGTACCTTCAGCTGAAAATAGCAGTGACAAGAGAGAGCTTGAAAGTCCAAAAAATAATGCATTCAGATAAGAGTTTACATGTCATTCTGAAGTAGTTTCTAATCAGCATGCATTCTGCCATTAATAGAACGTTTTAGTGGTTTTTATATAGCACGTTATATGTGTAGATCTACATATGTCATTGTCAGTCAATATTACATTTGCATGAATCTGATGAACAGAACTGGCTTTCTCAGTTTCCAGGGGACACTACATTGTGAAAAGCAAAGTGGGTTTTTTTCCTTTTACTATTCTGGCTCATGAATCACCAGCAAAAATCAGGTAACAGAAAGTAGGACAGATTCAGGGCTGGAGTGTTGGAGATGGCTGATGATGATGCATGAAGCAGAAAAAATATGGAATGTGTGAGCAGCCCATCAATCACAGCCATCAAGAACACACTTCTTATGGTTAGTGTTAAAAAAAAAATGTTCTAGTAGAAGTAGGAACAATTTTAGTAGTAAAACAATATAAGCTCTTTCTTCTAGTTAAGTTTAACAATACCAAATTGTTTAATTTGCCCAAAGGGAAGAATTTAAGTAACAACCTAATAATTCTTAAAATAACCTAAAATTATAGGCTAATATACATATTTTTCTATATGTAGTATGCAATACTGGTTTAATTAAACCGAAGAATCATCTTTTTGAATTTTTGTCTGTAGGAATGGGAGTTACTATGCATGGTCACATCGTTATCATAGTTGTGTTTGGAAATAGTTAACTAAGACTCAATGCTTCAAATAGTTTGCTAGTCAAATTAGTTTAAATCAAATGGTATTTTTTTTAGCTCACAATTACAACCATCCAAGTAGTTTGAGAAATAATGCTAGTTTGATTCTATAACTCAAACCATACTTCTAACATTTATAAAATTTGACCCTAAAGCTGCACTTGTGTGTTACTCTAGGAACAATTCAGCTGCTTGAAGTTTATGTATATTTACGGATTTCAAACCAAATACATTATGTTGAAATTTTCACCTTCCTTGACAATTAAAAAAAAATCAGTTTATATTAGTAATGTATATAATTAAAATGTATTTACCTGGGACATTGATAATTTATAAAACAAGGATATTTTTATTATATTATTGTATTTCATTTTGGGATAGATGTGTCAAAATTATAGGCAATACCTACTTTCCTTCCTTCTTCATCCCTCCCTCTTTTCCTCCCTCCCTCTTTCCTTTCCTTCCTTCCCTCTTTTTCTTTCTTTCATCCATTTCTCTCTCTCTTCCTCCTTCCATCCCTTCCTTTCTTCCTATTTCTTTATTTCACCATATAACCCAAGATATCTGTTTTCTTTCTAGGTAAGACAAGGCATCATTCATGGGTAGTGAAGGTGTGCTCCTGCAAAGTGTGCTAAATGGAACCTTTTCTACAGGATTGGATTAATTAATTAAGATATTCAGAACTCACCATTTGTTTATCATTGGATATGAGTTATGTTGTTATTGGTTAAAGTATCAGGCTATAGTGGATTTGCTAATACATTAGTCAGAGTGTATTGAATTGCTGATTTGAAAATACCCAGATTCATCTAATTTTAGAATATCAATGCCTAAATCACTGTATATTCCTGTTTCTTACTTTTCTGTTAATATTTCCAACAAGGAATGACATCCCTCAGACACGTATTTAACATTTTTTAAGATTTTCTTCCATCTTTCCAATTCCTTGATTATATAATAAGCAACATTAAAACCATTTGTAACACAGTGCTTTTAAATTCAATGTAGTTAACCCCAAATTTTGTCAAATCTTGTTTGATCTGTTAGATTAAGATATTTTGTTGTAGAAGATGGTTTAATTTGAATCAATCACTCTGCAATAAATCTCATCTCTAGGCATTAAATATTGTCAACAAATAGCGAATTCTATTTAGTCATCAATTAGCCCAAATAAGTGATATATAGTATAAGAGACCAACCTTGTTTAGCCTAGTTAATTTGGACTTCTAATGATATAGCGGCTAATGCCTTTAGCTAAATGTTGATTTTGTTGGCCGTATAAATGTGAACCAGGGAAGAGGAATCTACATATGGTATATCACAGTTGATCCTTATAAACTCTTGTAGTTCTCTTCCCAGAAAGCTTGACTAGCAGGAATTCTAAAACTAAAAATATGAAAAGCAATATAAATAGGAACAGACATAAAATGCTCATCTATGAAGGCCTTTAGTGACCTGATTTATTTGCCATGATTTATATTGTTCAACTCCTGGTTTTATAGAAAATCATCAAAAATAATATTAATGTGCATATGTTATAAATACGTATATTGCCTAGTCCATAGAAAAATGGAAATAAAATGTTATATGTATATTCTCTCTCTCTCACTTTCTTTGTCTATAGATAGATAGAAAGAAGTGCAAATCACTTCAGCAAACTTTTTTTTGAGCAACAGCATCATACATCAGGCCTGTATCAGGCCTATGCTGGGATGTAGTGGGCAGAGGAAATGGGGTAATTGGAGATGAGAACTATACGATTGAAATGAGATGGTCTGTACCCATAAGGAGCTTATAATTAATGATTGACCTGAAATGAATATACCAGAATACAGACATCAAATAAGTGTGATTCCTTTAAAGTAGATTAAAATGTATATTTTTTTCTTCCTAAAATATGCCATTGCCTAAAATTCCTTTTAAGCGTTGTACTTCAGAAACTATAAGGGCATTTTTTTATATGAATTATCAGGGGAAACTATCATCCTTTGAAAATAGATGTATACCCTCCCCCCTCTTTGGAAACAGCCAAAAACCACTTGGAACAAGTTTCAAAATAAAAGAAGGTAGCAAGCTAGGTAATGGGATACCTTTTCTTGCATGCTGTGTACTAGCTCTGAAGGCTATTACACTACCAAAAACACTGTGTATGATGGCAATATCAAGTAAGTATATGTCCTCTCAAGAGAACAACTACTTAAAACTTATTTGGATACTCAAGTTCTATTAATTTTATTAAGAATAGGTGCCACTATTTTATATCTACTTCCTACTATTTCCTTTTCAAAGAAGAATGAAAGTATGCTTTAACAATTGCCATAATTAGTGTTTTTCTCAGGTCCAAAAAAGCAATATTATATCCCTAATAGATATTCTCAGCTGTCACTAGCTATAGGGAATTAGAACTGGCATAACTCTGTCGTTACTAAGTGGGATTTTCAAGATTTTTTGGCATCATATTTTATATAACTTAAATTTAAAAATTAATTTTTAAATGATTTTAATGAAAACTTCTTTTGCAGTACAAATTCTGTAGACCTACACTGCTATCAAAGCTTTTAATTTCTAAAAATGAGAGTTTTAGAAATATTTAAATAATGCTTCCTTAATATCCATGTGCAAGTGTGTTAGTGGCACAAATTCACTAGTTTGTCTAAAAATAATTTATCTTATTTATATTGACTTATTTTCAACGTATTTCATTAACTTCTGTTGTGAGGAGACTTGAAATAGCAAGTCGCCACACAATCAATTGGATTGACCTTATGGTGATCCTAACCACTTGGTACCTCAGCTAGAAACTCAAAAATAACTGCCTGTTCATTGGCTATGGGTCCTTTTGCACTTCTAGTTTTGGGTAACAAGTATAAGTGGAGTGATTTCATTAGTGAAAATGTTTGTATCCAGAGTCTTCATTGTCACTGTAGTAAATAATTTATTGAAAAAAATGATCTTGTGTTTCTTTTTTGTAGTAATCATCTTGGTGACATTTATGATTTCATATTATATATATATACATACACACATATATATATATCCCTCTAAAGTAACATTGTATTTTCAAATTTGCAAGCCTGGATTCCTTTATTCATTGTGGAGATACACACCGGCTGCACTGCGAGGAAAGAATCTGGAAAGAGCAGAGGCTTCATCCATGTGAGATCTGCCTCACAGGTCTTGTCCAATGGAGCTCTAGGAGATGGTTTATAGAAAGCAATCTGTCCATCTAAGATACAATTGGTCTCTTCCCATCCGGAGCAAAGAAGAGTAAAGAAAACGAAGAGTCAAGGAAACAATTAGTCCAAAGGACTAATGGACCACATGAACCACGGCCTCTGCTAGCCTAAGACCAGAAGAACTAGATGATGTTTGACTACCACTACTGACCGCTCTGACTGGGACCACAATAGTAGGTCATGGACAGAGGGAGAGAAATGTAGAACAAAATTCAGCTCATGAATAAGACCAGACTTACTGGTCTGATAGAGACTGGTGGAACCCCCGAGACTATGGCCCTTAGATACTCTTCAAATTCAGTTAAGTTTCAATAATTAGTACATGCTTAGTACAACACTGAGCCTAATTCTGCAAAGTGCCAAATGCCAATATTCATAACATTATACAATAGCAATAATTAGTTGGCACATGTTTACAAAACCCATCATTTACTCCCTTAGCAATCATTTTAATTGCAGTTATCTGTAAAGTCATCAACTGGCTTTTTGATCTAGCATATGCATTTTCTAGAAAGAAGGCATTTTCACACAGCCTTAGCAACAGAGCATCATGGCCTGGGATGATACCGTCTAAGCTACAGACACAGTCTATGATATGTTCTTGACATATTACAAGTTTCCTTTAGACTTGTAAAGAGATATCCTGTTAATTCTGAAGTAGCAAGTGCATTTTCTATCAGAAACAACCTCTTACCTTTATGAAAACAATTCTTACATCTATGTTATCTCCATTTGCATCAATTTATAGTTAGAATTGACTGAGGAATCATTGTTTTCTTTCTTTTTTTGTACTTTATAGCTTGCCAGGAAACAAGAAGAAAAAAAATTATAGCACAGTGAGATTAAGAGTCTTCATCCTTTTCCTGAAACCCTTGTCCTTTCCCTAAATGGATCTAGTTGCACTTGGCCTTGTTTTTTATGATAAGGAAGATTTCCTTGGATCAGCCCTATTTTAAATAACCAGTATATTCCCATCAATCTAAGCAAAACTATTTAGTCCAATTTCTGCAAGATTTTGAAATGGGAAGTGAGTTGAAAATAACAAATACTATTTCATGTGCCACTGCAGTAGTCAAGTAAAGAAACAGTTCTAAGGATTTCCAAAGCATGTTTGCTAGGTAGTGTAGAGCCGATGCCTGTCCAGAAGGGTGTTGGGTTTTGTTTGTAGCTCCCTGCCATGTAGGTGGCAGCAACACTCAAGGATAGAAATTTTCTTTCACATTTCCTTAGCTCTCGTCCAAAGCATATTCTTACTAAAAATCCTTGTGGAAGAGAAAAGGTTTAAAGTGCAGACAAATTTCTCTATGTCCTCACATATCTCTAAAGCACCATTTTAAGGTTGTGCTTAAAATGGTTCCCATAAAGTGAAAACATTCATCATTTCCCTTAACACAGAAGCCCTATTCTGCTCTTGTACATGTTGGTAGTATTAAGTTTCTGTTTCTTTATTATTTATCTTTCTTCATCTTCTCTCAGGCTAAAGCCTTTCTCTGAAGGAAAAGGAAGAAAATGCTGCTTTTCCACTACCACCTAAACTTTTCTGAGAAACAGCAAAAGACTGTCCCTTTATCCTTTGTAAACATCTAAGAATCTGGGGCATTTAGTAAGTGTGGAGAGATTTTCCTTTAGTCTTCAAAATGGAGTGTTTTCTCTTGTTGTCCTAACTGGAGGAGACAGCAGTCAAGTCAATTCTGTGCACAAATCAAGTGAAGGCTCCCTCTGAGCAGAGAGGCCTGGCACCTGAAAGTTAGGCCAGAAGACCCGAACAGTGGACATGTGGACTAAAGCTGAGGGCCTGCACTGTTGAGTCATTGCACGAATGTGGGTCATTACCTTGAGAGATCTATTGACTCCTGTGCCCAGGTCGAAATGAAATAAGGATGCCCACCCTTTTGTAAGTTTGCTCTTTCTTAGTATTGAACATAATGGGTAGTAGCATTGTCTTCAATTCCTGGCATTTTGCTAGAATTAGTGTGTGTTATAGCAAACATAAGGACCTTGGGTGGTGCAAATGGTTAAGGATTCAATTACTAGCCTAAAGGTTGGTGGTTAGAACCCACCCAGAGGCACCTCGGAAGACAGGCCTAGCAATCTGCTACCAAAAGGTCACAGCCTTGGAAACCCCATTGAACAGTTCTGCTCTGCACACAGGGGGTCACCATGAGTTGAAATAGACTCAACAGCAGCTAACAACAACATAGCAAATATAGCAGCTTTTGTGAAGGGATCTAGTAATTTAAGATCAAGGCTTCCTCCAGCACACTGGGTAATAATAAACAGTAAATCATTTTTCTTCTGGGTCCTGAAAGGTAATTTCCCAGGAATGGTTTATGTCAGGATAGGACAGGCCATAGTCCATCTAAGGTTGTACAAAACTGGACAATTAGGTTTCCTCTTGTCTTCTGTCTTAGTCTGCATATTATGACACTAAATATCAAATTTCTATAGATTTATATGAGTGTGATGAAAGAGACCAAACCAAATACTTCTGTATTCTCAAAGGCTAGAATAGCTTAGCTTTTGAGGATATAGAAGTAAACAAAACATGAATACACCCATTGAAAGGGTGGCAATTTTTTCCCCAAAAAAAATACTAGAAGAAAAAAATTGAGGAAATCTCCCAGAAAGTAGAAAAATGGGAGAGACAATAAGAAAATTTGAGGATCAATTCTAGGAGCTTCAATACTAAAAATAATACTAATGAGAGTTCTAGAAAGGGCAAATAGAAATCAAAGGGAAATATATGTATATATATAATTTAATATATATATTCAATCAAGCTAACTCCAGGAATGATGGAAAATAAATTCCAGATTGAAAATACCGATGGTATGCGCATCAAAATTAATGGGGAAAAAAAAAAAAAAAAAACACCGAGGCACAACCTAATGAAAGTTCAGAGCACTAGAAAAAAAGAGGGAGCCCTAGTGGGACAACAGTTAAACATTTAAATGCTAACCTGAAAGGCTGGCAGTTCAACCCCACCCGGCATCTATGCAGGAGAAAGACTCAGCTATTTGCTCTGATAAAAAGATGACAGCTGAGAATACCCTATGGAGCAGTTCTGCTCTGTCATATGGGGTCGCTATGGGTTGGCATTGACTCAATGACACATAACAGCAACAACAGAGACAAAGAGAATCTAAAAAAACTTTAGAAAAGGGAAGAGAACTTTCATCCAGTATGAATGATAGAGAATCCAAACGGCATTAGACTTCTCAATTGCAATTCTGGGTGCTAGAAGAAAATCAGACAACAACTTAGAAGTCCTGATGAAAACTATTTCCATCTGGAACTCTACTCTTAGTCAATTTATACATTCCATGCACCCTTTCTCCTAAAACTACTACACCCGTAAAATGGAATAAACCAAGAAAGAGCAGCACACATGCTATAGGAAAGACAATTCCCCAGACGATGGTGAAAGTAGATCGCATGTCTGCTGCTGTACGCAGGCTTAGAAAGCAACCCCTCCAGACTGGAGCAGAAAGTGACAGGTTCCAGCAGGGATGTCTCCAGGACAACCATGAAACTAGTAAAGTACTTGATAATTCTGACTATACTGATAGTAATTTTAGAGTTCTGTGATTATGAGTGTAATGTGATTAATAAGTGTGAGGTTGTGAATCTTTAAGCAGCTGACTATGATGTTAAGTATATGGCTATTCATAAGGTTTTTTGGAGAGCATCTAAGAATGGTGATCAACAATACTCTATGCCTACCTCTGTGCTTCTCAAAAAGAGCACACCATCCAGTGGACTAAAACTACCTACATCTGTGCTTCTCAAAGATTTATACTGAAGTGTTCTAGAAGAAAAGCAAAATAACACATAACAGTAGTCCCCAAGTGGTACACTGTAAATGTGAAATTTCTGTGACATTTCATAGCTTATCTTTAAAGATTTATTCAAATTTTGCATGTTTACTAAATATATAACATATTAATAGTTGGCACTAATCATTTTTCTGGGTGTGCTATGCTAGTATTTTACATACAGTTTCTCATATAATCTTCACAGCCATTTTGAGATAGGTTCTACCGTTTTCCTCGCTTTATAAATAAGGAAATAGAAACAAAGAAAGGCTAAGTAATTTGATGAAGACCACACAGGTAGTAAGTAGTGGAAAAAAATGATTTCAATATTTCTGTGTAGCTTGTAAGCATGTATGTGCTGCATTCGGACTCTTTGGAGTCACTTGAGTTTTTTTTATAACTGTGTCTTACCTGTGTTTCCCAGTTATTCATTAGGATTGTGACATAGTTTGAAAAGCATGTTGGTTTCTTAGGCCTGTCGTAACAAATTACCACAAACTCAGCGGCTAAAGACAACATAAACTTATTCTTTCACGGTTTTGGAGGCAGAAGTCCCTACAGAACCTCTAGAAGACCTCTTCTAGCTTCTAGCTTCTACTGCCTTCCTTGGCTTGTGGTCACATCACTCCACTCTCGGCCTTCATCTTCACATTACTTTCTCCTCTGTGTCTGTCAGCTTCTTTTCTCTCTTATAAGGATACTTGTGAAGACACTTAGCGGCCACCTGCATAACCCAGGGTTATCTTCTCATCTCAAGATCCGTAATTTAATCACACCTGCAAAAACCCTTTCTCTGGATAAGACAACATTCAGGGGTTCCAGTGATTTGATGCGAATATCTTTTGTGAGGTTATTTTTTGGCCTACCACAAAAAGCAAGAATCTATTTCATCTACTTCCACTCATTATGGCAGAAACTAGTGGAATCAAGAGCAAAATGTCACCATTTTTAACAAATATTGATATGCAAATTGTTAGTTTCTAAAAGAAATAATAGGTATTGTCATACTCCCAGCATCAAATATCTTTATATCAATTACCTGAAAGCCCTTTAGTGGAGGATCACTTTGTAGCCAGTGAGCTTGGTATAGGTCTTCTTTTGTTCCACTGGCAACACACTTTACCAGTTAGTCTCCCAAAGAACATATAGATGACATTTATTGAGACTGGCATGCACCAGTCACTGTGCTAACTCTTTGTGTGATATTTTGTTTATTCCAACCATAATTCTTTGAGGCAGTTACTATTTTTTATCCCCATTTTACAGATGAGAAAAGTGCAGCGCGTGGAAGATAAGGTATTTGCTTAAGATTACTCAACTAGTGAATGAGTCATGGGACTGGGAGTAAAGCTCAGACAGTTGGCCTCAGCAACCCATGCTATTAAGCACTCTGCTATATTGCTGACCAACTTCACCATCTTTATGACCTCATATCTGACAACGCAGTAACCAAATTTCTGGTCATTTTGAAGCCTCCATGGCTTAGATGTCATTGGCTGTATACGCTTTCCTATCTTTTCTTGTTATCTTTATATTAGCTGTTAAACTGCATTGTGGTGTTCACTAGGTAAAAGTGTACCTTCTAAAAAAAAAAAACAAAAAAACACCTAACTCACTGCCATTCGAGTCAATTCCAACTCATAGTGTCCCTATAGGACAAAGTAGAACTGCCCCATGAGGTTTCCAAGGCTGTAAATCTTTACGGAAGCAGACCACCACATCTTTCTCCCACAGACCAGCTGGTGGATTCCAACCACTGACCTTTCAGTTAACAGCCAAGCACTTTTACCACTGCACCACCAGAGCAGCTCTCAATATTGTGAACTCCCAGAGTGCTCCTGTGCACACCAGAGCTTTTTGACTAGGTAAGTAAACTTTGGAGTTAGAAAAGCTAACTGGAATGGGACCTTCTAGCCAGAATACCAAGGTTCTTTCATGCATTACATCAAAAAACTCTGTGGTATTTCTTGATCAGAAAAAAATATAAGGATGATTTCAGCTCTTTCAACAAAATTGTTAGTTCGATTATCTAAATGAGGGGTTTCTCAACCTCGACGCTATTGATATTTTGGGCTAAATGATTCTTTGGTGGGAACTGTGCTGTCCTGTCCTGTGAATTGTAGGCTATTTAGCAGCATCCCTGGCCTCTACCACTAGATGCCAGTAGCAACCCTTTGCCCCTTGCCCCCCTTTTCAATTATACCTGTTGCTGTAGAGTTGATTCTGCCTCACAGTGACTCTATAGGACAGGGTAGAATTGCTCCATAAGGTTTCCAAGAAGTAGCTGTTGCATTCTAACTGCTGACCTTTTGGTTAGAAGCCGAGCTCTTAACCACTACACCACCAGGGCTCCTTTTCACTTATGGCAACCAAAAATGTCCCTGGTGGGATGAAATTGCCCCTGGTTGAGAAACATTCATCTAAGATAAAATTCTTCCTACTTAAATTCCCAAGCAAAAGTTTGTAAGTATTATCTTGAGGTTTATTTATTTCAGAATACCTTCTAGCCTGACTTCAACATAAAGCTTACTCAAGTTATATTTACTTCTACAAGAGAAAGTCATCACTATATTTTTTCCTCTTTTTTGCAGTGTTTGCTTACTTTCTCTCACTCTTACAAGCTGATGCTCCAAAACACGTCTTTCATGCACACCTTCATGTCAAGCTCCAAACCCATATATTCCCCTGCATAAACATCATCTCCTGTATATCCCAAAGGAACCTCACCCAATGAGCTCCACACTGCACCCATTCTCTGCCACAACAAATCTTTCCTTTTTTCCTCACCCCCAGTGTTCAATTGGTCACCAAATTATTTTCTACTTGAATGCCAAGTTTGTCCTCTTGGTATTTCCACCATCACTTCCTCAGTTCAGACTCATTTCTCATTCAAATTGCTGAAGGAGCCTTCTGACTAGTCCTGCTGCCTCCATTCCATCCTCCACACTAATGCCCAAGATAATGTTCTAAAACACGAATCTCATTATTTTACTTTCTTAAATATAGTCCAAACCCCCAAGCATGGTTTGTGAAGGAACACTTCATAAAGCATACCTTGATTTCTACCATCTGATTATATTAAAATTAGTGAGGATTACATTTGCTGCTAGAATAAAGGCAATATAAGAACTTGAGTCAGAAATATAAGAACTTGAGTCAGAAATTAAATACATAAAATACTCAAATTTTATACATTTGATTTTATTCAAGTGAGTAGTGGACATGAGGTTGTAAACTCCTGAGGTAGGGTGACTTTTAAATTAGGATAGATATGAAGTCTCACTACACACTTTGGGTGTGCCAAAAATTCAACCGTATTGTCTCTATAAATCAATTTAATTTCTATTGTAGATTCTTCTCATTTTTCCAAGTGGAAGAAACTTAATCTCAACCAGTTCAGGATCCTCATTTTTCTCCCCCGCACTCTGATCTAAGTTCTGAGGACTTTGGTAGGTGACTACATAGTTTATAGTCCAAACTTTCTACGGTGAGAGAGAACACTATTAACAATTAGGCCTGAGGCAACAGGCATAAATTAGGACCATACTGGGCAAATTGAGACATACCTGTGGCTTAGGTAATATCAAGGTATCCATTAGTAGAGGGGTGTATGTACCAGGCGATATTCAGTCATCATGCTAGATTGGGCAGATAATATTATATTCACATATAGCAATGCCTAGAGGGGGAAAAATTGCCTCATTCTATGTGGTCTTTGGTCATCTGTCCATACATATCTTAGCTGCTTCTTCCCTTACTACGAGCAACAGGTGTCTCTGGTCTGACTCCCTTTCAGCTCCAAGCCCCCCTGAGGTAGACAGAAAAGATTTGACTCTTCTGCACTTCACTGCGGTGGAACATGGCTGCCTCAGGCATCTCTACTCAATGACTTGTGTGTCGTGCTGGATGCAGGAACATTCTGTGGGGATCGCAACCCTCCTGAATTCCACCCAGAAATCCAGGTAGAGCTGTCCACTACTCTAGGATTCTGAATTCTATTCTCCATCCCACCACGGACTAGGAAATAGACTGTGAGTGGAACACAGGATTGATTTTCAGGGATCCACTTGCATCTAAATTATCTGTCCTCTTGTCTTTGCCCTCCTCCTGTAATCTTTACCCCTTCTTGAATGAGATAGGCTATTTGTCTGTTTTCTCAGATATGTTGTTTGTGACATAAGATTATACCATAGTATTATAAGAGCTAAGAGTTTTAAAACACAAAAGCCTTAAGGAAATTCAAAGGTGTTTTCTTTCTTGTATATCATGACATTTCCCCCCTCAGGCAATGAATGCTGCTGACAATATGGGGGAAAAGCAAACTGTATAAGAAACTACAGAGAGTCACATAAACTGAAGCTCTTGAAAAGCATAAAAACATATTAGATTATTTCAGCTACTGAAGGCAGATGTACTATAGAGTAAAAACAAAAAATGAAAAAGAGAAAGAGAGAGAAAGTATGGGCGGAAAGATGAGGCTTTATGGGATTCCACACATCAGTAGTCCTGGATTGCATAGGTAGCATATGATGCTTTAATATCAGCAGACACTTCAAGAGTGAAGAGTGAAATCTGTCTGAGACTCTCAGACTTGGCAGAACCTTAGAATGTGGGATGATCCATGGTATCAAAAGCTATAATGAGCTCAAGGAGAAAAAAAATAATGTTTATGAAGTCTCTGTGAGAGTCATTGCAATGAAATTAGATAGGTTCACTTGAAAACTAAATGTTACAATAGACAAAATGTGTGCAGCTGTCACTAAACCCAAGACTAGAGCACTGAAAGTAAAAAGAGGAAAGAGAGGAAGCAATAGCTAGCGGGATTTACAAAGTGAAGTGTCAGTTTTTCAATGATTTGGTTTGAGAATGGGAATATTTATCTGAAAATTGTCTCTCTTTTTTCCCTGCCAAGAAGGAGGCCCTGGCACTGATGGTTAAGGGGCTCGTTTCTCCCTTACCCTAACAGCACATAGTGAGAATTCCATAGCTTTAACAAGGCAGGCAAATTATTCACTTCACTAATAGTTTAAATGACAGAAACCAAATGATCAATCCTCTTTATATATGAAAGAAAGGTACGTAATGAAATCCAATATCCATTCTTGATTTAAAAAATTTAAAAACCATAACAAGTAAAACAACTATAATAAAAATACTTAACCTCTTAATTAATTGAAAAAGAAGGAAGCTTCCTTATTATGATAAAGAAAACCAACCAGAAGTCTATAGGAAATTTCATACATAACTATGAGGTATTCAAGGCAATTCATTTAAATCAGAAACAAATACAAAGCGGCCAGATGTCACCTCTACTACACCTCCAGTTGATTCTGGCAGTGTGTGTACTGCAAAAAGGCAAAATGGTAAATGGATGTAAACTTTAAAAAGGAAAAACAAATTAACAAGATTTGCAAATATTATAAACAAGTTCAATAGGACCAATAGAAATGAAAGTGTGGTAAGATGACCAAATACAGGATAAATATACAAAACAACTACTTTCTTGTACACTGGGAATAACCAATCAGAAAATGGAGCAGAAAAGATCCCATTCACATTACCAATACAATTTACAAAAAAAAACTAGGATAAACAAAACAATGAAAAATGTATGTGACCTATTTGAAAAAACCTGTAAAACTTTACTGAATGATGTAAAAAATGACTAGAAAAAATGATGAGACACATTATGTTGCTTGATGGAAAGAATCCAAGTTATAAAGATGTAAATTATCCTTATTAAGTATTTAATTAATAAAATTTCAATCAAAACCTTAATTTCATCCTATAATTTGAAACTCTCAGTGATATCAATGAGTTTCTGTAAAACAAAATGTAAATATCTAAAATAAATTCAAGAAGAAATGGAATACCTATATAAGTGAATTATCATAGAACAATTTTTAAAAGCTGTCCAAACACTACTTCCTCTTTATAAAACACCAAGTCAAATGGTTTTATTAGCGAGTTCTACCAAACCTTCACAGGAACAGACGTTTTCTGTTATTTAAATAGCAAAATGAAAAGCTTTAAAATTAATTCTGTAGGTCTCCAATAATCCTGTTACCTAAACTTAACAATAATTGCACATACACACACAACACATATTCATCACTTCAAACCAATCTCACTTACATTGAGGTAAATACTCTAAAAAAAAACATTGAATGAGTTTATTTGTAAAGTGTTCTAAAAAAAAAAAAAAAAAAAACAGTGCCTGGAATATAGTAAGTGCTACACAGACACTTTTTAAATAAGGCAAATTAAATCCAGAAGAAATGCAAGGATTATTTAACATTAAAAATGTATTGGAACCCCTGAGGTCTTCTTAAAACCAAAGAAGAGTCTAGCTTAACTAGTTTAAAATGTCTGCCTTGAGCATTATGCCCTTTTAAGAACTATCTATATGGGATCAAAGTAACAATAAATAAAACCAAAACCAAACCAAACCCGTTGCTGTCGAGTCAATTCTTACTCATAGGGACACTACAGGACTGAGTAGAACTGCCCCATAGAGTTTCCAAGGACTGCCTGGTGGATTCAAACTGCCAACCCTTTGGTTAGCAGCCATAGCACTTAATCACTATGCCACCAGGGTTTCCAAAGTGACAATAGCAATTCAAAAGATTAGATAGGAATCTTGGGACAATGAGTTTATGTTAATTAGGGAGAAACAACTCAGAAAAGGAGAGTGAGAATGGTTGCACAACTCGAAGAAGGTAAGCAATGTCACTGAATTGTACACGTAGAAATGGTTGAATTGGTGTATGTTTTGCTGTGTATATTCTCAACAACAGCAAAGTAAAAACATGTACTGACAAAATTAATCACATCAGTAAGTAGTAGAAAGAAGTGATATGATTATTAAGGGAGATGTTTTAAAAGTATTTGATAAAATATATAAGAAATATATCATCTAGTTGGAAATTTAAAAACACTCATAAATAATCCTGGGTCAAATTTAAAATGAGAGCTACAGTTACTGCATATTTAGAAAATAATAGGAATATTATAAACAAAACTTGCAATATGCAATCAAAGCTGCACTGAGGGGTAAATGAATAACATGAAATATTTTTTAATAAGTAAACAAAACTAAAATCAATGTTATATTCAAAGATTAAAAAAACCCTTAAAACAAGAAAAATGAAGTAATTAAGAAGAATAAAAATTAAAATTCAGCAGCCAATAAGAGATAAAGTCATTGAGATGAGTAAGTTGCATTTCCTTTAAGTCTTAGGTGAAATTTTCCAAGGATTGCCTTGAAAGACAATTGATATATATATATTTACTCAGATCTTGCTTTAGCATTGGTCTAAGGTGAAGTAAAAAGTTGTATAGAACATTATCTTAAATGTAAACTTTAAAGATCTGTTTTAGCAGCATCTATCTATCTAGTGTCCCCCTTAGCTCTACCCTGGTCATAAAAGCTCTGATCTCTCTCTCTCTTTCTCCTTTCCTCCCTCCTTCAATTTTAATTAAAAGATATCTGGAGCTGTTATTGTTCTTAGTTGTCTATGAGTAGGTTTTGATTCATGGAGACCCCATGTGCAGAGGTTGGCAAATTTGTTCTGTAAAGGGGCAAGAAATAAAATCGTATATAAGTGAATAATCATAAAATTGTAACTATTATGTAGGACTAATTATAACCATTTAAAATCTAATTGTTTAAACATTTAAAACCCATACTTACTCCCAGACTCAGGTAATGAGCCTGATTTGGCCTGCAAGTCATAGTCTACCAAACACCCATCTAAACTAAAAGTACAAAGAGTATAAATCCAGTAGCCAAGTAGAAAGTTATAAGCCTGCAGTAGCTCATATTGTTAGACACTGTGTTGAAGAATGAATAGCTGTCCATCTGTTGAAATGATATAGACCACAGAGTACAGCATAGGTCCTGTTGTCATGTTTATAGTGTGAGCATGGTGGACACCAGGACACAGCGCTGAGGGTGCTTGGCCTACCCAGAGGTTAAGGTAGGAGGGTGTGCCATGGAAACTGCTTTCTTCCACCACTGGTTTCCTTGTATTGAGAGAGCTTTCTAATCTTTAGAACTCGAATGTTTTCCACTGATGGGTAGACAAAATAAACTTATATCTACCTGTTCTTTTCTCAATATTTCAATATTTAAGAGAGTTTTCTCTTGCAGGTTTCTGTGCTACTCATGTCAGATGCTGTATTCAAACTGCTTATAGGTTGAGTCTTCAGAAATTTCTTTTGTTAGAATGAGAAAATAAATTGCAGTAGAAGATAACATTTGTCCTTGAAGTCAGGTGCAGAAGCAAATTCTATAAACCATATTAATAAATTCTTGTTGGGATTTATTCCAGCTTGACCTCTGTAAGAAGTGCTTTTGCTGAGCTATAGTGCACATAATGCAATCTAGACAAGTTCTGTCCAATTGAAATGTAACACAAACCACATATACAATTATAAGTTTTCTAGTAGCCACTTAAATGGTGAAAAGAAATAGGTGAAATTAGTTTGAATAATTTATTTTATTTAACCCAATATATACAAAACATTACATTTTTACATTACATATTTTAAATTTTCTTCATATCTTCAAAACCCTGTGCGTATTTTATACTTATAGCATATTTCAATTTGTAATAAGCACATGTGGCTAGTAGCTACCATATTGGACAGCACAGATCTACAATGAAAGGTGTTGTGAGAAAGACTCATGATGTGTTATTATAGACTTGTTGATTATTAGATCTGGGAAATATATTTGATGTTAATACTTTGATTTGACTCCTTCATTACACAAGTAGAAAAACCAAAACTCAGAGATGTTAGGTGATTTTTCAGAAATTGTTCATTTAATCAGAATGGCAGAACCAAGAAAACAACCCAACATTTCTCATTCTCGCCTCAAACTTTAAATAAAATCATGTGGAAATTATAAAGAACAAAATTTTAGGCCAACCTATAATATCGGCTGTGGAGCCCAACACCCAATCAAATAGTCTTAAATAATAAGAACTGTGTTATCTGAAGTAACACAGTTACTTTAGGTTGCTTGCTTCAGAGGCTCGCTGGGGTCATCAAGAGTCTGAGTTCTTTCCATCTCTCTGCTCTGCCATCCTCTGTGTGTCAGCATTGCCTTCAGGCTGCCACCTCATGACTGCAAACTGTCTGTGTTAATTGCAGACCAAACCTCCATCAAGAAGGAGAAAAGAGTAGTCTCTTTTTGTGCCTCCTTCTTAGGAGGAAGGAAACATTTTCCAGAAGCCCCAAAACAGCAGCATTACCTTCTCATCTCAATGAGTAGGGCTGGGAGGCATGCTTAATCCTAAACTAATCACTGCCAAGACAAATAGGATTACCAAGTTATTTTAGATGAATCATTTGAGAGTAAAATGGATGTTGGGGGAACAAACCACAAAGGCTAACACACCTCTGATTAAAATTAATAGCTGAAAAACCAACTGTAGTGGAAATACAGCAATATCCACAACTCCAGAATTCTATAAGAAGCTACCTATTATTAACCGTCGAGTAGCTAAAGCAAAAGTAAGAAATCATGAAGTAAAAGAGCTGAACAGAAGATTTTAAAGGGTGGTTAGAGAAGACAAAGTAAAGTAGTAAAATGACACATGTAAAGACCTGGAGATGGAAAACCAAAAGACAAGAATGCACTCAGTATTTCTCAAGATGAAAGAACTGAAAAAAAAATTCAAGCCTCGAGTTGCAATATTGAAGGATTCTACGGGGAAAATATTAAAAGACGCAGAAAGCATCAAAAGAAGATGGAAGGCGGGGAACATCTAGCTCAATTGGCATAACACAGTTTATAAAGACAATGTTGTAGAATACTTTGGTGAGTAGTGTCTGGGGTCTTAAAAAGCCTGTGAGCAGCCATCTAAGATACTCCACCGGTCTCATGCCTTCAGAAGCAAGGGAGAATGAAGAGAACAAGATACAAGGAAAAGATCAGTCCAAAGGACTAATGGACCACAGCTACCATGGCCTCCACCAGACTGAGTCCAGTAC
>NW_004443988.1:16720830-16755635 GCF_000243295.1 Trichechus manatus latirostris | reverse complement strand
GTTGTTAACCAATGTCATAAAACAATATGTGTACTGACTGTTTAATGAGAAACTATTTGTTCTGTAAACCTTCATCTAAAGTACAATAAAAAAAATAAAAAATAAAATTAAAAAAAGAAGATGGAAGGAATACACAGAGTCACTGTACCAAAAAGAGTTGGTCAACATTCATCTGTTTCAGGAGGTAACATATGATCAGGGACTGATGATACTGAAGGAAGAGGTCCAAGTTGCACTGAAGACATTAGTGAAAAACAAGGCTCAAGGAATTGACAGACTGTTAATTGAGATGTTTCAACAGACAGATGCAGCACTAGAAGTGCTCACTCACCTATGTCAAGAAATTTGGAAGACAGCTACCTGGTCAACCAACTGGCAGAGATCCATATTTATGCCCATTCCCAAGAAAGGTGATCTAGTGAATGCAGATATTATTGAACAATATCATTAATATCACACACAAGTAAAATTTTGCTGAAGATCATTCAAAAGTGATTGCAGCCGTACTTTGACAGGGAACTGCCAGAAATTCAAGCCAGATTCAGAAGAGGACAGGAAACGAGGGATATCGTTGTTGATGTCAGATGGATCCTGGCTGAAAGCAGAGAATACCAGAAAGATGTTTACCTGTGTTTTATTGACTATGCAAAGCCATTCGAGTGTGTGGATCATAACAAATTATGGATAACTTTGTGAAGAATAGGAATTCTAGAACACTTAATTGTGCTCATGAGGAATGTGTACATAGATCAAGAGGCAGTTGTTTGAACAGAACAAGGGGATACTGCATGGTTTAAAGTCAGGAAAAGTGTGTGTCAGGGTTGAATCCTTTCACCGTCCTTATTTGATCTGTATGCTGAGGAAATAATCCCAGAAGCTGGACTGTATAAAGAAGAACGGGGCATCAGGATTGGAAGAAGACTCATTAACAACCTGCAATATGCAGATGACACAACCTTGCTTGCTGGAAGTGAAGAGGACTTAAAGCACTTACTGAGGAAAATCAAAGACTACAGCCTTCAGTGTGGATTACACCTCAACATAAAGAAAACAAAAGTCTTCACAACTGGACCAATAAGCAACATCATGATAAACAGGGAAAAGATTGAAGTTGTCAAGGATTTCGTTTTACTTGGATCCACAATCAACATCCATGGAAGCAGCAGTCAAGAAATCAAAGGAGGAAGTACCAAACATGGTGCAATAGACAGAAGCACTATGCCGTCCCTCCACAGCAAAGACCTGAAAAACTAAGTAAAACAGAGACAAGTGTCAATGCTGGAACTCTAAGCATCAAACGAAGGGATAAAGAACTCAGCCAAGCAGTAAATGGAATAAGAAACTGACAGAGAACAAAGAGTGAGGAGAGATACCAGAGGAGGTCCCCTATCAGCTAATGCATTATGGATTCACCATCTTGGACTCCTGTTGGAGATCAGCAGACAGGGAGTATGGGAAAGCAGCTTCATGGAGCTCCCAGCAGGAGACAAGTGTATACAGTAACCAATGATATACACTTTACAACCCCCCTGCTCGGCCTCTGCTGCTTCCTAGCTGGCTGCAGTCACGAGGTCTGCAGGGAAGTGCCAGCTCTATGCCACTTGGATTCACCCCACCCTCACTGGAGATTGGTGGACAGGGAGTACAGGAAAGCAGCTTCATGGAGCTCCCAGAAGGAGACAGAGCTCCCGGTAACGAGCAATATACACTTTCCAACCCCCACCCTTCTTCCCCCTGCTCAGCCTCTGCCACTTCCTGCTGGCCACAGTCTCTGTCCGAGAGGCACCGGCTCTGTGCCTCTAGGATTCACCCCGTCCACACAAGCTGGCTCCCTCAATGCCATTTCTTTCTTGCCAGTGTCACTTTTTTCTGCTTCTTTTGGTTTCTTCCATGCCTCTCACCTCCTCCCCCTCCTTTCTCTTGAACACCTGTCTCCATATACCATCTTTGCTTCTTCTTGACAGACTGTGAAGAACTGCTCAGCTGGGAAACTGCTTCCCCAGTCCACGCCGCCATGCTGGTGGGATCCCCGGGGCCTTTGTTTGTTTTCTTTTTCTGTTCACAGCTTGGGAGCCCCTTCTATTCAGGCTGTACTGTGAGGCTTCAGAGCCACTCCCCTAGTCTGCACAGACACACTGGTGGGATCCCTGGGGGCATTTCTTTTCTTTTCTTTTTTTTTTTTGTTCTCCTTTTCTCTTTTCCTTTTTGTTTTTCTCCATTTCTCGGTTTCTTATCTCTCCACTCCAGTGGCAAGCTCCCTCAACATTTTTTGTTTGTTTGTTTTTGGCTCCTGTTTGTCTCTCCTCTCTCTCTTCTTTTCCATGCCCATCTTAGCTCCATACATCAAAAATTCCCTCATCCTTCCTGCCTACTGGCACTGTGCACTGAACAACCCCCCCCCCCAGCAACCCAGGCAAGGCCTACTAGAACCTGCCCTGCACTGATTCTTGGCCTGCCCTGTCAGCCCTAGTATGTGCCACAAACAACCCATCCTAGCCCCTCCCCTTCAGATGGACCTGCCCTGCTGCACCATAGCTGAGTGAATGGCCCTGCAAGTTGGACAAGGAGATGAAAATTATCGTACATACAGATGAGCAAAGAATGCACAACCCACCTGCTCAAATATAACCAAATAAAATAAAAAAGCAGAACAAAACAAAAAAATCTACAATCAATAAACAAAGAAAATAACTACTGAATGTCCCAAAGACAGCAGAAAATATCAAAACATATAAGGACAGAGATGGTTCCAGTAGACGTCCAAAATAAAACACCAGATGACTGTCCAGTAGAAGAAAAGGCACTAGAACTACCTGATAGGGAATTCAAATCTCTAATATTCAGAGCTATCCAAGAGTTGAAGCAAAAAGCAGACAAAAATGAGGAAAAAAATAGACAAATTAATGGAAAAGGCAGACAAATTCATTGAAAATACAGACAAAAAAATGGAAGAATTTAGGAAAATAATACAGGAACAAAATGTCAAAGTAAATTCACAACTAGAAATCATACAAAAAACAACAATTAGAAATCTAAAAGATAAACAACAAGATTTCAGAAATGGACAGTCTCATAGAAGGTCTGAGGAGCAAGTTTGAAACCACGGAAGATAGGATCTGCAAAATTAGAGACAGACACTTGGGTACAAATTTGTTTGAGGAAAAATCAGAAAAAAGAATGAAGAAACCCTGAGAACTATGTGGGATACAATCAAGAGCAAAAATTTGTGTGATCAGAGTTCCAGAACAGGAGGAGAAAACAGAAAACACAGAGAGAATCATTGAAGAATTGCTGACAGAAAACTTCCCTAATATCTTAAAAGATGAAAAGCTGACCATCCAAGAAGCTCAACTGTCTTAGGAATCTAGTGCTGCTATAACAGAAATACCACAAGTGGATGGCTTTAACAAAGAGAAGTTTATTCTCTCACAGTCCAGTAGGCTACAAGTCCAAATTAAGGGAATCACCTCCAAAGGAACACTTTCTCTGTCAGCTCTGGAGGAAGGTCTGTGTCATCAATCTTCCACTGGTCTGGGAGCTTCTTTGCCCAGGAACCTCAGGTGCAAAGGACGCGCTCTGCTCACAGCACTGCTTTCTTGGTGGTATGAGGTTCCCATGTCTCTCTGCTTGCTTCTTTCTTTTACATCTCAAGAGAGACTGGCTTCAGACACTACCTAATCTTGTAGACCTCATCAGTATAATGACCTCTAATCCACCTTATTGCATCATATTCATAGAGTTTACAACATATAAGAATATCACATCAGATTACAAAATGGTACACAATCATACAATACTGAGAATCATGACCCAGCCAAGTTGACAGATATTTTGGGGGGGCATAATTCAATCCATGATATCAATGAACCCCATATAGGATAGACACCAGAAAATCACCAAGGTATATCATAATCACACTCGCTAAAACCAAACATAAAGAATGTTGACAGCAGCTTGAGAAAAATGAAAAGTCACATACAGAAGGGAAACAATAAAACTGCACTCTGATTACTCGGCAGAAACCAGGAAGGCAAGAAGGCAATGGGATGACATATATAAAACCCTAAAAGAAAAAAATTGCCAATCAAGAATAATATATCCTGCAAAACTCTCCTTCAAATATGATGGTGAAATTAGGATATTTCCAGATAAACAGAAATTAAGGGAATATGTAAAAACCAAACCAAACTTACAAGAATTATTAAAAGGAGTCCTTTGGTTCAAGAGTAAACATCAGACCACAGCCTGAATCTAGGATGCAAGATCACACCAGCCAGATACCAAACTAGGAAATGAACTCTCAAGGACTATCCAAAACCAAAAGATTTACAACAGGGAACCAGAGAGGTTAATACGTAAATGACAACAACATCAGAACAATAAAAAAGGGAATAAGCAGTACAGGTATAGAACTTCTTAATGGAGAGGAAGGCAAGCGATACCAAGTAATAATAGACTGATTCAAATCTGGGAAGACAAGAGTAAATTTCAAAGTAACCACAAAGAAAGTCAATAAACCTATTCATCAAAAGAAAGAAGAAAAACAAAGTCTCAGTAAAAACAAAATCTACAAAAACAAAAGAAGAGAAAAAAATCCACAAACAAAAGGAAATGATCACAGGACAGTAAGAGGAACAAAGAAAACATCTGCACCACAGGAAAAAAAAAAAAAACAACCCTACAAAATGCCAGCAATAAACACACACCTATCAATAATTACACTGAACCTAAATGGCCTGAATTCACCCGTAAAGAAACAGAGAGTAACACAATGGGTAAAAAAAATACAATCCATCAATATGCTGTCTCCAAGAGACACACCTTAGAAACAAAGATGTAAATTTATTAAAAATCAAGGGATGGAAAAAAATATATCAAGCAAAAAGCTGCCAGAAAAGAGCAGGAGTGGCAATACTAATCTCAGATAAAATAGACTTTAAAACACAATCCACCATAAAAGACAAAGAAGGACACTATATAATGATTAAAGGGATGATCCATTGTAAAGACATAACCATAATAAATACCTACACACCCAATGACAGGGCATCAAAATACATAAAACAAACTCTAACAGCACTGAAAAGAGAAACTGAGAATTCCACAATAATAGTAGGAGACTTCAACACACAACTTTCAGTAAAGAGCAGAACATCTAGAAAGAATCTCAGCAAAGATACAGAAGCTCTAAAGTGCACAATCAGCCAACTTGACTTCATAAACATATATAGAACACTCCACCCAACAGCTGCAAAGTACACATTCTTTTCCAATGCAGTTGGAATGTTCTCCAGAATAGACCACAATTTAGGCCACAGAGCAACCTTCAACAAAATCCAAAAACACTGAGATAATACAAAGTATCTTCTCTGACTACAATGCCATCAAATTAAAAATTAACAACAGGAAGAACAAGGAAAAACATCAGTTACATGGAAATTGAATAACACTCTGCTTAGAAACCACTGGCTAATAGAAGAAATCAGAGATGGAATAAAAAAATTCCTAGAGTCAAATGAGCATGAAAGCATATCATGCCAAAGACTTTGGGCAGTGCTCAGAGGACAATTTATAGCAATAGATGCACACATCAAAAAAGAAGAAATGAGAAAATCAAAACACTGGCTACACAAATAGAACAAACAGAAAGAGAACAGCAAAAGAAGCCCACAGCCACCAGAATAAAGGAAATAATAAAGATCAGAACAGAAATAAATGAAATAGAGAATAGAAAAACAATACAAAGAATCAACAGAACCAAAAGCTGGTTCTTTGAAAGGATTAACAATATTGACAAATCACTGCCAAACTGACAAAAGAAAAACAGGAGAGGACACAAATAACCCAAATAAGAAATGAAATAGGGGACATTACAATAGACCCAACTGAAATAAAAAGGATCATAATAGAGTACTATGAAAAACTACACCCCAACAAATTTGAAAACATAGAGAAAATGGATAAATTTCTAGAAACATACTACTTACCCAAACTATCACAAAATGATGTTGAAAATCTGAACAGACCCATAACACAAGAAGAGATTGAAAAGGTAATAAAAAAAACTCCCAACAAAAAAAAGCCTGGCCCAGATGGCTTCACTGAAGAATTCTACAAAACATTCAGAGAAGAGCTTACACCAGTACTACTCAAAGTATTTCAGAATGTAGAAAAGGAAGCAATACTTCCAAATTCATTCTATGAAGCTAGCATAACCCTGATACCAAAACCAAGCAAAGACACCACAGAAAAAGAAAATTACAGACCAATATCTCTCATGAATATAGATGCAAAAATTCTCAATGAAATTTTAACCAATAGAATTCAGCGTCATATCAAAAAACTAATACTCTATAACCAAGTAGGATTCATACCAGGTATGCAAGGATGCAACGTAATCCACCACATAAATAAAAAGAAAAGAATTACATGATCATCTCAATTGACTCAGAAAAGGCATTCGACAAAGTCCAACTCCCAGTCCTGATAAAAACTCTCAGTAAAATAGGTATAGAAGGAAAATTCTTCAGCATAATAAAGAGCATCTATACAAAACCAACACCCAACATTATTCTTAATGGAGAGAGGCTGAAAACATTCCTCTTGAGAACAGGAACAAGACAAGGATGCCCTTTATCACCACTCCTATTTAACATTGTGCTGGAAGTACTAGCTAGAGCAATAAGGCAAGAAAAAGAAATAAAGGACATCCATATTTAATTAATTAATTAATTAATTAAGTAGTAAAACTGTCCGTATTTGCAGATGATATGCTATTATACACAGAAAACCCAAAAGACTCCACAAGAAAACTACTGGAACTAATAGAAAGATTCAGCAGAGTAGCAGGATACAAGATAAACAGAAAAATCAGATGGATTCCTATATATCAATAAAGAGAATGATGAAAAGGAAATCATGAAAACAATACCATTTATAATAGCCACTAAAAAAATAAAATACTTAGGAATAAGTCTAACTAAGGATGTAAAAGACCTATACAAATAAAACTACAAAGCACTACTGCAAGAAACCAAAACAGACCTACATAAATGGAAAAATATATCATGCTCATGGATAGGTAGACTCAACATTGTGAAAATGACAATTCTACCCAAACCAACTTACAAATACAATGTAATTCCGACCCAAATACCAACAACATGTTTAAAGAGATGGAAAAGCTAATCGCTAACTTTATATGGAAAGGGGAAAAGCTCCAGATAATTAAAGCACTATTGAAGAAGAAGAATAAAGTAGGAGGACTTTCACTACCTAACCTCAGAACTTGCTATATAGCTATGGTAGTCAAAACAGCCTGGTACTGGTATAATGACAGATACATTGACCAATGGAACAGAATTGAGAACCCAGAAGTAAATCCATCCACCTATGGTCACCAAAGTCCATCAAATGGAGGAAAAAACAGTCTTTTAAATAAATGGACACTGGATGTCCATCTGCAAAAAACTGAAACAGGACCCATTCCTCACACCATATACAAAAAATAATTCAAAATGGATCAAAGACCTAAATATAAGGCCAAAACTATGAAGATTATAGAAGAAAAAATAGGATCAATGCAAGAAGCCCTAATACACGGCATTAACAGGATACAAACCATCACTAACAACACACAAACTCCAGAAGATAAGCTAGATGACTGGGATCTTCTAAAAATTAAATACTTATGCTCATCAAAAGACTTCACCAAAAGAGTAAAAAGAGAACCTACAGACTGGGAAAAAATTTCTGGCTGTAACAAATCCGACAAAGTTCTAATCTCTAAAATCTACAGGAAAATCTAACACCTCTACAACAAAAGGACAAATAATCCAAATGAAAAACGGGCAAAGGATATGAACAGACACTTCACCAAAGAAGACATTAAAACAGCTAACAGACACATGCGGAAATGCTCAGGATCCCTAGTCATTAGAGAAACGCAAATCAAAACCGCAATGAGATGCCATCTCACCCCAGCATTATTGGCATGATCAAAAAAACAGAAAATAACAATTGTTGGAGAAGCTGCAGGGAGAGCAGAACTCTTATTCACTGCTGGTGGGAATGCAAAATGATACAAGCATTTTGGAAAACGATATGGTGCTTCCTTAGAAAGATAGAAATAGAAACACCATATGATCCAGCAATCCCACTCCTAGAAATATATCCTAGAGAAATAAGAGTCATCACACAAGTAGACATATGCACACCCATGTTCATTGCAGCATTGTTCACAGTAGCAAAAAGATGGAAACAACCTAGATGCCCATCAACAGACGAATGGATTAACAAACTACGGTACCTACACACAGTGGAGTATTATGCAATGATAAAGAACAATGATGAATCTGCGAAGCACCTCATAACACGGATGAATCTGGAGGGCATTATACTGAGTGAAATAAGTCAATCACAGAAGGACAAATATTGTATGAGACCACTACTATAAAAATTCATGAAAAGGTTTACGCACAAAAAGAAATAATCTTTGTTAGTTATGAGGGAGGGGAAGGGTGGGGATGGAAAATCACTAAATAGACAATAGATAATTGGTAACTTTGGTGAAGGGTAAGTCAGTACACAGTATTGGGGAAGCCAGCACATGTTGTACAAGACAAAGTCATGGAAGCTCCATAGACACATCCAAACTCCCTGAGGGACCGAATTGCTGGGCTGAGGGCTGTGGGGACCATGGTCTCAGGGAACATCTAGCTCAATTGGCGTATCATAGTTTATAAAGAAAATGTTCTACATTCCACTTTGGTGAGTAGTGTCTGGGATCTTAAAAGTCAGCGAGCAGCCATCTAAGATACTCTACTGGTCTCACCCCTTCGTAGCAAGGGAGAACAAAGAAAACTAAGATATAAGGGAAAGATTAATCCAGAGGACTAACGGACTGCAACTACCATGGCCTCTACCAGACTGAGTCCAGTACAGCTAGATGGTGCCTGGCTACCACCACTGACTGTCCTGACAGGGATTATAATAGATGGTCCTGGATAGAGCTGGAGAAAAATGTAGAACAACATTCTAACTCACAAAAAAGACCAGACTTACTGGCCTGACAGGGACTGGAGAAACTCCAAGAGTATGGCCCCCAGATACACTTTTAGCTCAGTAGTGAAGTCACGCCTGAGGTTCATCCTTCAGATTAAAAAGACCCATGAAACAAAAAGAGACTAAAGGAGCACACCAGCCCAGGGACAAGGACTAGAAGGCAGGAGACGACAGGAAAGTCCGTAATAGGGAACCCAAGGTCGAGAAGGGAGAGTGCTGACATGTTGTGGGGTTGTGAACCACTGTTTAATGAGAAGCTAGTTTGTTCTGTAAACCTCCATCTAAAGTACAATAAAAAAGAAAAAATATGAAAGAAATCAAAGGACACATTGCATTGGGCAAATGTGCTGCAAAAGACCTTTTAAAGTGTTAAAAAGCAAAGATATCTCCTTGAAGACTAAGGTGTGCCTGACCCAAGGCATGGTATTTTCAATTGCCTCATATGCATGCGAAAGCTGGACGATGAATAAGGAAGAACAAAGAAAAATTGATGCCTTTGAATTATGGTGTTGGCAAAGAATATTGAATATAATGGACTGCCAAAAGAATGAACAAATCTGTCTTGGAAGAAGTACAAGCAGAATGCTTTTTAGAAGCAAGGATGGGGACTTCATCTCACACACTTTGGACCTGTTACCATAGGGGACCAGTCCCTGGAGAAGGACATCATGCTTGGTAAAGTGGTCAGCAAAGAAGAGTAAGGCCCTCAATGAGATGAACTGACATAGTGACTGCAGTAATGTGCTTAAGCATAACAATGATTGTGAGCATGGCACAGGACTGGGCAGTGTTTCATTCTGTTGTACATAGGGTCGCTATGAGTCAGAACTGACTGTACAGCACCTGACAACAAAAACAACGGAGGCTATTTACCAACTTATCATGCTTTGGAAGAATTGGTAGTCAGACTTAGCAGATTTGATTATAATTAATTTTCATATTTTCATTTCATAAGAGTCTTCAAATGCAACAAATATTGAGCCTCTACTGTGAGCCGATACAGGTCCCAGTATTTAGGGAGATTAGAGTTGGGGTATAGTGGGTTGGAGTACAGTGTTGGTGGTGGCATGAAGTAGGGCATAGGGAGACAGATATATAAATGACTTATTAAACCAGAATGTACAATAAAATGAATATTTTAAATACAAGTAAGATGCTCTGAATCCAGAGGGGGGAAAATATTAAATCCAACTGGGGAAATTGTGAAATGTCTCATAGAGAATGTAATATTTGAACTAAACCTTTATCCTCAGATATGATGAAGATATTCTCAAGCAAATATATTTTTGGTTGCAGCTTAGTCTAAGCACTTTGACAAGTTAGTAGCTACAGTATGAATGGAGCTTGAACTAACACTCTGGACCTGAAAAGAAGGGAATTCAGAAAAGAAAAGCATTGTCAGTCTAGCATAAAAAGTACCCAAATCTAGAGAAATTCATCAACTATCCTTATCAAAAGTACCACAAGAGAAGAAAATATCAGGGCCGAGTTTGCTGTGAGTTGCTACAGAGCTGGAAGCCAGGCAGGGGTATGAACGAGCACTCATTACCTGTCTTCATATAAGTGTCCTTTAGACATCTACTTTGATCCCAGTTTGAAGAGGGCAGAGAGGCTATTGTCAGTCCTCCTGATAGTAACTATGAGCAAGGGAGGAGATAGAAAAGCTGTAAAAAGCATCTACAATATTTGCAATCTGGGACCACTCAGTGTAGGCAAATAGCCCTATATGCCTGTGGTGCAATGAATTACTTAATATGGCCCCACTAGTCATGACCTTTGTGACTCACACACAATGATTGAGTGGGACTATGAAAGCAAGGTATATGGAACCTGTGATAGCTGGGGTTATGTGTCAACTTGGGTAGACCACATTTCCCAGCATTGTGTGGCTGTCCTCCATTTTATGTGTTGTGGATCCTGACTGCTACATGTTGATGAGGCAGGATTGGTGTGAGGTGTGTCTTGTGTCCAAGCCTTGTAGGAGGGTGTGACACAAGCCCCACCCTTGCTAACGTTACGCCCTTCCCTGAGGTGTGGACTGCATCTAAGATATATGTGTGTGTCCTGGAGAGGCCAATCTCTCTTCATCTGGATCCTGCCTCAGGTTCATGATCAATTGACCTCCCCACAGGCCTGCTGCCTGACCTGTGGATTCTGGGATTTGCTGGCCACCACAGCCCCGTGGGCTGGCGGCCTATGGTCTGACCTGATTCATGGGCTTCTGCAGCGTTGTGAGCCAGCAGCCTGTGGTCTGAACTGCTGGTCCGTTTGGGTTGTCAGCCCTGCAGCCACATTGGTTGAGAGAAGCCTACACCTGCCCTGTGAATTTGGACCTTGCCAGCCTCCACAACCATGTGACCCATTTCCTTTATACGGTTTGTGAGTTCTGTGAGACATTGAGGTGAATTTGGTTAGGGAACCCAAAGACAGGAGGGAGAGTACTGAGAGGAGAGGGAGGAGCTGATGTTAGAGATGACGGAGTGGTACAGCAGCTTGGAAAAGTTAGACATTTGGGACATCTTTAACCTCCGCCTCATAGGAACGACCTTTGTGCTGATCCTTAGAAAAGGAATTATTCATCTAATGCCTAAAGGTCATATTTTGTTTCATAAATTTTGAATTAATTAACGCTCATAGTAAAGGCTTTGAGTCATTAAGAAAAGTTTAAATATTATTCAGTAATTTCTACTTCAAAGCTGGAGTAATATGTAACATATTTTAGAAAACTGGATAACAGAGACAGCTATTTACAAGAATAAAGCCCAGATATGAAATTATTGGCTCATTAAGAACAAGTCATACCTAAAATTCTGAAAATGAACAATTAAAATCTGATATTAAAACATATTATGAACTATCAATAATTAAAACATTGTGGTAGTAACTCAGGAATAGATAAAAAGATCATTAGAAGAGAATAAATTTCCAAAAGGACATCCAAACGTATAGGGGAATTTACAATATGATAATAATAACACCTCAAATCAGTGAGGTAAAGATGAACACTTCCTTAATAAAGGATGTTAGGACCACTGGATAGCTATTTGGAAAAGATAAAATTGTATCTATGCATTATAGAGGATACCAGTATAAACTCCAAATGAATCAAAGCTTTAAATGTAAAAATGAAACTGTAAATGTATTAATAGAAAGCATGTGTGAATTCGTTCATAACCTAAGAGTAGGAAACTGTGATTCTATACGGAAAACAAAATAAAAACCAAGAGCAAACATGAAAAGAATTGACCAACTAGGGGAGAATATTTGTAACTCCTAGAAATTAAGAAAAAAAAAAAAAAAGAATAACCCAACAGAAAAATCATTAAAAGACAAGAATAAAAAGACTATAAAAAAAAATACAAGACAAAAGCACAACTTCACTCATAATTAAAGACTACATTATAATCCATTTCTAAACTATTAGATGGCAAAAATCCAAAGATTTACGCAGCACACTTTGTTGCCAAGGCTGAGTAAAGAGGGCCTCCTTGTAGTGCTGATGAGAGTACAAGATGGTACAACATCTCAGAAGAGGAAATATCCATTAAAATTGGCAACTTCTACCAAAATTACTGAAGCATTTATCTATTGACCCAGAAACGCCAACCTGGGCACTATTTACTGCAGCATTACTTAAATCACAAAAGATTGGAAACAACCTAAGCGTCCATCTCTTAAGGAGTCCTGGTGGTGCAGTGGTTAGAGCTCTGGGCTGCTAACCAAAAGGTCAGTGGTTTGAACCCACCAGCCAATCCAAGGAAGAAAGATGTGGCAGTCTGCTTCCGTAAAGATCACAGCCTTGGAAACTCTATGAGGCAGTTCTACTCTGTCCTATACGATCATTAGGAGTTGGAATCACCTTGATGCAATGGGTTTGGTTTTTTTTTTTGAGTCCATTATTTGGGGACTGGTTAAAAAAATCACAGGACATTCAGAAAATGGAATCCTATGCAGCAACAAAAAAAAGAAAAAAGAAAAGTATCTTTGTTTTGATACGGAAAGATCTCCAGAATATATTATAAATTGTTAAGGAAAATAGTAGAGTGAAGAATGGTATATACATGTGGTGTTCTTATTAGGTGCCTTCCAGTCAGTTCCAACTCATAGCGACCCTATGTACAACGGAACAAAACACTTCCTGGTTTTGCACCATCCTCACGATCCTTGTTATGCTTAAGCCCGTTGTTGCAGCCACTGTGTCATCCATCTCTTTGAGGGTCTTCCTCTTTTTCACTGACTCTCTACTTTACCAAGCATGACTTCCTTCACCAGGGACTGATCCTCCTGACAACATGTCCGGAATAGGTGAGACATAGTCTTGCCATCCTCGCTTCTAAGGAGCATTCTGATCGTACTTCTTCCAAGACAGATTTGTTCGTTCTTTTGGCAGTCCATGGTGTGTTCAATATTCTTTTCCAACATCACAATTCAACGGTGTCAATTCTTCTTCAGTCTTCCTTATTCATTGTCCAGCTTTCACATGCATATGAGGCAATTAAAAATACCATGGATTGGGTCAGGTGCACTTTAGTCTTCAAAGTGACATCTTTGCTTTCAACACTTTAAAAAGAGGTCTTTTACAGCAGATTTGCCCAATGCAATGCATCTTTTGATTTCTTGACTGCTGCTTCCATGGGCGTTGATTGTGGATCCAAGTAAAATTAAATCCTTGACAACTTCAAACTTTTCCCCATTTATCCAGTTGTGAGTAGTTTTGTTTTCTTTCTGTTGAGGTGTAATCCATACTGAAGGCTGTGGTCTTTGATCTTCGTCAGGAAGTGCTTCAAGTCCTCTTCACTTTCAGCAAGCAAGGTTATGTCATCTGCATATCACAGGTTGTTAATGAGCCTTCCTCCAATCCTGATGCCTTGTTCTTCTTCCTATAGTCCAGTTTCTCGAATTATTTGCTCAGCATACAAATTGAATAAGTATGGTGAAAGGATACAACTCTGACACATAGCTTTCCTGACTTTAAACCTTGCAGTATCCCCTTGTTCTGTTCAAATGACTGCCTCTTGATCTATATACACATTCCTTATGAGCACAATTAAGTGTTCTGGTATTACCATTCTTCACAATGTTATCCATAATTTGTTATGATCCACACAGTCAAATGCCTTTGCATAGTCAATAAAACACAGGTATTCTCTGCCTTAGCCAGGGTCCATCTGACATCAGCAATGATATCCCTGGTTCCATGTCCTCTTCTGAATCCGGCTTGAATTTCTGGTAGTTCCCTGTTGATATACAGCTGCAGCCACGTTTGAATGATCTTCAGCAAAATTTTACTTGTGTGTGATATTAATGATATTGTTAGATAATTTCCGCATTCATTGGGATCACCTTTCTTGGGAATAGGCATAAATATGGATCTCTTCCAGTCAGTTGGCCAGGTAGCTATCTTCCAAATTTCTTGGCATAGACAAGTGAGCACTTCCAGCGCCACATCATTTGTTAAAACATCTCAATTGGTATTCCGTCAATACCTGGAGCCTTGTTTTTTGCCAATGCCTTCAGTGCAGCTTGGAATTCTTCCTTCAGTACCATCGGTTCCTGCTCATATGCTACCATCTGAAAGGGTTGAATGTTGACCAATTCTTGTTGGTTATAGTGACTCTGTGTATTGCTTCCATCTTCTTTTGATGCTTCCTGCTTCGTTTAATATTTTCCCCATAGCATCCTTCAGTATTGCAATTCGAGCCTTGAAATTTTTCTTCAGTTCTTTCAGCTTGAGAAATGCCAAGCATATTCTTCCCTTTTGGTTTTCAATCTCCAGGTCTTTGCACATGTCATTATAATACTTTACTCTGTCTTCTCGAGCTGCTTTTTGAAATCTTCTGTTCAACTCTTTTACTTAATCATTTCTTTCTTTCACTTTAGCTACTTGACCTTCAAGAGCAAGTTTCAGAGTCTCTTCTGACAATCATTTTGGTCTTTTCTTTATTTCCTGTCTTTTTAATGACCTCTTGCTTTCTTCATGTATGATGTCCTTGATGTCATTCCACAACTCGTCTGGTCTTCGATCATTAGTGTTCAACGTGTCAAATTTATCCTTGAGATGGTCTCTAAATTCAGGTGGGAAATACTCAAGGTCGTACTTTGGCTTTCGTGGACTTGTCCTAATTTTCTTCAGTTTCAGCTTGAACTTGCATATGAGCAATTGATGGTCTGTTCTGCAGTCGGACTCTGGCCTTTTTCTGACTGATATTGAGCTTTTCCATCATCTTTTTCCACAGATGTAGTCAATTTGATTCTTGTGTATTCCATATGTCGAGGTCCATGTGTATAATCACCGTTTACGTTGGTGGAAAAGGGCACTGGCAATGAAAAAGTCACTGGTCTTGCAAAATTCTTTCATGCGATCTCTGGCATCATTTCTATCACCAAGGCCATATTTTCCAACTACCGATACTTCTTTGTTTCTAAATTTCACATTCCAATCACCAGTAATTATCAATGCATTCTGACTGTATGTTTGATCAATTTCAGACTGCAGAAGTTGGGAAAAATCTTCAATTTCTTCTTTGGCCTTAGTGGTTGTTGCATAAATTTGAATAATAGTTGCATTGACTAGTCTTCCTTGTAGGCATATGGATATTATCCTATCACTGACAACATTGTACTTCAAGATAGATCTTTAAATGTGCTTTTTGAGGATGAATGCAATGTCATTCTTCTTCAAGTTGTCGTTCCCAGCATAGTGGACCATATGATTATCTGATTCAAAATGTCCAATGCCAGTCCATTTCAGCTCACTAGTCCTTAGGATATCCTTGTTTGTGCGTTCCATTTCATTTTTGATGACTTCTAATTTTTCTAGATTCATACTTTGTACATTCCACGTTCCAATTATTAATGGATGTTTGTAGCTCTTTCTTGTCATTTTGAGTTGTGCCACATCAGCAAATGAAGGTCCTGAAAGCTTGACTCCATCCACGTCACTAAGATTGACTCTACTTTGAGGAGGCAGCTCTTCGCCGTCATATTTTGAGTGCCTTCTAACCTAAGGGGCTCATCTTCCGGCACTATATAAGACAATGTTGCACCGCTATTCATAGGGTTTTCACTGGCTAATTCTTTTCAGAAGTAGACCGCCGGGTCCTCTTTCCTAGTCCGTCTTAGTCTGGAAGCTCAGCTAAAACCTGTCTGCCATGGGTAACCCTGCTGGTATTTGAATACTAGTTGCATAGCTTCCAGCATCACAGCAACATGCAATCCTCCACAGTACAACAAACTGACAGATGCGTGGGGGGTATGTGTGTATATATATGTGTATGTGTGTGTAATATATTACAAAATAATAGGATATGAAAGGCATGCAATGAGAAATCTCACTCCTGCTCTCTTCTGCCTCCTGTAGATAACCATTTATATTTTGTTCATCTTTTCAGTGTTGCTTTACTTTAATACAAGTATTATAATCATTTATTTTTATTTTCTGCCGTTTGGTGCACAAAGGTTTTACATATATACATATTTGTGCATGTATATATAAAACATATGTGTGTATAAAATATATATTTGTGCATACATAAAAATATATAATACATATAAATAAATGTTCATATTTATATTTAAGTAAAGCAACTCTGAAAGAATGAACAAAATATAAATGATCATCTATAGAGTCAGCAGAGAATAAGATTTTTTTAAATTAATGTTATTGCACTTTAGGTGAAGGTTTACAGCTCAAGTTAATTTCTCAGTCAAAAATTCATACACACAATGTTTTGTGACATTGGTTGCAATCCCCACAACATGACAGCACGCTCCCCCTTTCCCCTCTGGGTTCCCTGTGTCCATTCATCCAGTTCCTGTCCCTTCTTGCCTTCTCCTGTTGCTTTTGGGCATGAGCTGCCCATTTGCTATCGTATATTTGAATGAACCAAGAACAACATTCCTCTTGTGTGTTATTGTTTGCTTTATAGGCCTGTGTAATCTTTGTATGAAAAGTGGGGTTAGGCGGTGGTTTCGGTTCTGAGTTAGCAAGGTGTCTGGGGGCCAATAGTCTCAGGGGCTCCTCAAGTCTCTGTCAGACCAGTAAGTCTGGTCTTTTTTCGTTAATTTGAATTTTGTTCTACATTTTTCTCCCGCTTTGTATGGGACTTCCTGTTGTGATCCCTGTCAGAGCGGTTGGTGGTGGTAGCCAGGCACCATCTAGTTTTTCTGGGCTCAAACTGGTGGAGGTTCTGGTTCATGTGGTCATTTATTCCTTTGGGCTAATATTTTCCTTGCGTCTTTGATTTTCTTCATTCTCCTTTGCTCCAGACGAGATGGGACCAATAGATGTATCTTAGATGGCTGCTCGCAGGCTCTTAAGGCCCCAGATGCTACTCACCAAAGTGGGTTGGAGTACGTTTTCTTTATGAGCTATGTTATGCCAATTTATCTAGATATCCCCTGAGATTATGATCCCCACCACCACACTTCAGCAACTTGGTCCCTCAAGGTGTTTGGCCATGTTAGGAAACTTCTATGCATTTGCTTTGGTCAAGTTTTGTTGACTTCCCCTGTATCGTGTGTTGTCTTTCCCTTCACCAAAGTTAACACTTGTCTACTATCTAGTTAGTGGTTTCGCCTCCTCCTCCCTCCCCACACTTGTAACCATCAAAGAATGTTTTTTCTGTGTGCAAACTTTTTCTTGAGTTCTAATAATAATGATCTCATACAATATTTTTCCTTTTGTGATTGACTTATTTCACTCAGCATAATGCTGTCCAGATTCATCCATGTTGTTAGATATTTTGCAGACACATCATTGTTCTTTATCCTTGCATAGTATTCCATTGTGTTTATGTACCATAATTTGTTTATCCATTCATCTGTTGATAGGCATTTAAGTTGTTTCCATGTTTTTGCTGTTGTAAATAGCGAGGGAATGAACATGGGTTATATATGTCTATTCGTGTGATGGCTCTTATTTACTAGGATATATTCCTAGGAGTGGGTTTACTGGATAATACGCTAGTTCTGTTTCTAGATTTCAAAGGAGCGCCATATCGTTTTCCAAAGTGGTTGTGCCATTTTACATACCCACCAGTGCATAAGAGTTGCAATCTTCCCTCAACCTCTCCAACATTTGTTATTTTCTGTTTTTTTGATTATGCCAGTATTGTTAGGGTGAGATGGTATCTCATTGTAATAATGATTTGCATTTCTCTAATGGCTAATGATTGCAAGCATTTACTCATGTGTCTATTAGCCACCTGAATGTCTCTTTGGTGAAGTGTCTGTTCATATTCTTCGCTCATTTTTTAATTGAATTACTCATCTTTTTGTGATTGAGGTGTTGAAGTGTTTTGTAGGTTTTAGAGATTAGACCCTTGTTGGATATGTCATAGCAAAAAATTTTTTTCCAGTTTGTAGGTTCTCTTTTTACTCTTTCAGTGAAGTCTTTTGATGAGCCTAAGTGTTTAATTTTTAAGAGCTCCCAATTATCTAGTTTCTCTTCTGGTGTTTTTACATTGTTAATTATGGTTTTTATACTGTTTAGACCATGTATTAGGGCTCCTATCATTGTCTCTATTGTTTCTTCCATGATTTTTATCATTTTTGATTTTATATTTAGGTCTTGATCCATTTTGAGTTAGTTTTTGTGTATAGTGTGAGGTATAGTTTTTGTTTCATTTTTTTACAGATGGACATCCTGTTATGACAGCACCATTTGTTAAAGAGAATATCTTTTCCTCATTTCAAGGACACTGGCCCTTTGTCAAATATCAGGTGATCATAGATGGATGGATTTATGTCTGGGTTCTCGATTCTATTCCATGGGTCTATGTGTCTGTTGTTATTCCATAGGTCTATGTGTCTCTTGACTACTGTGGCTGTATAATAGGTTCTAAGATCAGGTAGCATGAGGCCTCTCAATTTGATATTCTTTAGTAATGCTTTACTTACCTAGAGGCTCTTACCTTTTCATATAAAGTTGGTGATTTGTTTCTCCATCTCATTAAAGAATGACATTGGCATTTGGATCAGGACTGCATTGTATCTATAGATCGCTTTGGGTAGTATTGATATTTTCACAATGTTGAGTCTTCCTATCAATGAGCATGGTATGTTTTTCCACTTATGTAGGTCTCTTTAGGTTTCTTGCAGTAGTGTTTTGTAGTTTTCTTTGTACAGGTCTTTTATGTCCCTGGTTAGATTTATTCCTACGTATTTTATCTTCTTGGGTGCTATTGTAAATGGTATATTGGTTTGCTGATTTCCTTTCTGAAGTTGTCTTTGTTGGTGTGGAGGACTCCAACTGATTTTGTACATTGATCTTGTATCCTCCTACTTTAATGAAGTGTTCTATTAGTTCCAGTAGCTTTCTTGTGAATTCTTTGGGGTTTTCTGTGTATAAGATTATATCATCTGTTAATAGGGATAGTTCTACCTCTTTGTCTTACTCATCTAGTGCTGCTATAGAAATACCACAAGTGGATGGCTTTAACAAAGAGAAATTTATTTCCTCACAGTATAGTAGGCTAAAAGTCCAAATTGAGGTTGTCAGCTCCAGGGGAAGTCTTTCTCTCTCTGTTGACCTTCTCATCAATCTTCTCCCAGACTAGGCACTTCTCTGCACAGGGACCCCGGTCCAAAGGACACGCTCTGCTCCCAGCACTGCTTTCTTGGTGGTATGAGGTCCCCCACTCTCTGCTTGCTTCCCTTTCCTTTTATGTCTTGTAAGATAAAAGGTGGTGCAGGCCACACCCCAGGGAAACTCCCTTTATACTGGATCAGGGATATGACCTTAGTAAGGGTGTTACAATCCCACCCTAATCCTCTTTAACATAAAATTACAATCACAAAATGGAGGACAATCACACAATACTGAGCATCATGACCCAGCCAAATTGATACACACATTTTGGGGGGGATGTAATTCAATCCTTCTTGCCAATTTTGATGGCTTTTATTTCTTTTTCTTGTCTTGTTGCTCTAGCTAGCACTTCCAGCACAATGTTGAATAAGAATAGAGATAAAGGGCATCCTTGTGTGATTCTCATTCTCAAGGGGAATGCTTTCAGTCTCTCTCCATTTAGAATGATGTTGGCTATTAGTTTTGCATAAATGCTCTTTATTATGTTGAGGAATTTCCCTTCTATTCCTATTTTTCTGAGAGTTTTTATCATGAACGGGTGTTGGACTTTGTCAAATTTTTTTTCTGCATTGATTGGTATGATCATGTGATTCTCTTGTTTTATTTATGTGATGGATTATGTTGATTTATTTTCTAATGTTGAATCATCCCTGCATACCTAGTATGAATCACACATGGTCATGATGTATTATTTTTTTGATATGCTGTTGAACTATATTGGCAAGGATTTTGTTGAGAATTTTTGCATCTATGTTCATGAGGAATACTGGTTTGTAATTTTCTTTTTTAGTGGTCTTTGCTTCGCTTTGGTATCAGGGTTATGCTGGCTTCATAGAATGAATTCGGGAGCATCCTTTCCTTTTATATGCTCTGAAATAATTTGAGTAGTGTTGGAGTGAGGTTTTCTCTGAAAGTTTGGTAGAATTCTCCTGTAAAATCATCTGGGCTGGGTCTTTTTTATTTGTTGGGAGTTTTTTTAAATCACCTCTTCAATCTCTTGTTATAGGTATGTTTAGTTTTTCTACCTCAGTTTGTGTTAGTTTAGGTAGGTAATGTGTTTCTAATAATTTGTTCATTTCTTCTAGGTTTTCAAATTTGTTGTAGTACAGTTTTTCATAGTATTCTGTAATAACCCTTTTTATTTCAGTTGGGTCTGTTGTGATATCACGCATCTCATTTCCAATTTGGGTTATTTGATTCCTTCCTGTCTTTCTTTTGTCAGTTTGGACAGTGGTTTGTTGATTTTGTTGATCTTTTCAAAGAACCAAATTTTGGTCTTGTTGATTCTTTCTATTGTTCTTCTGTTCTCTATTTCATTTATTTCTGCTCTAATCTTTATTATTTCCTTTCTTCTGGTGCCTGAGGGCTTCTTTTGCTGCTCTTGTTCTATTTGTTCCAGTTGTAGAGTTAATGTTTTGATTTTGGCCCTTTCTTCTTTTTGATGTGTACATTTATTGCTATATATTGACCTCTAAGAATTTCTTTTGCTGTGTCCCAAAGGTTTGGATAAGGTATGTTTTCATTCTCATTTGATTCTGTGAATTTTTTACTCTATCCTTGATTTCTTCTATTACCCAGTAGTTTTTAAACAAGGTGTTGTTCAGTTTGCAAGTATTTGATTTTTTTCCTTGCTGTTTCTGTTATTGATTTGTACTTTCATGGCATTATGATCAGAGAAAATTCTTTGTATTATTTCAATGCTTTGAATTTTGTTAAGGCTTACTTTGTGGCCTAAAATGTGGTCTATTCTGGAGAACTTTCCTGTCTGCTAGTGCACATGGTGGGTAGGGTAGTGCAGCTCGTCCTTGGGCGCCTGGTGTAGTCGGCTGGAGGGATTGGGAGGTACCACCGGTTCTCAGGCCCCTGTTGTGGTTTGCTAGATTGAGTGGGTGGTACTGCCAGCCCTCAGGCTCCCCGTGTGAGTAGGTGAGTCCCCTTCTTAGGTTGTCATATATATCTGTTCACTTGTTTTTTTTTTAGGTCTTTGTTGTAAAAGGGTTGACATGAAGCATCTGACTATTCTGCCAGTCTGGGCCTGCATTCTTATTATACACTTTTTCATACCATTTTAAATTTGTAATTGTACTAATTATTCAAAATTTAAATTAAAAAATTTATCCCTGGACTGTTGCAATTTTTTTTAATCTGGTTATTCTGCTAACCTTCCTAACAACTTTCAAAAAATTTTTATCAAAACATATATCTGATTATGTCAGACTAAAATTTTAGTATTTTCTCACTGCCTTCAGGATACCACCAGTTTCTATCCAGTTGATTCCCACTCATGGTGACCCCATTTGTGTCAGAGTAGAAGTGTGCACCAGAAGGTTTTCAATGGCTGATTTTTAAGAAGTAGGTTACCAGGCCTTTCTTTTGAGGCACCTCTAAGTGGAATCGAACCTCCTACCTTTCAGTTAGCAGCCAAGTGTATTAGCCATTTGTACCACCCAGGGACTTGGCCTTTAGGATAAAAATCCCAATTCCATATATGGCATACAAGGCTATTTCTGATTTGTTCTTCCATATCAGTGTCTACCTACTTGCATTCCCATCTTCATCTAAAGGACCCTGATCATTTTTAGCATTCATCTCTGGGCTGTTTTTCTGCCTCTTCCCTCCTCCCTCACATGCTGGATGAGATGCTCTTATTCCAGTTCTCAGCCCCATTGCATTTCTCAGTCACAGTCCTTATCACACTTTCTGTTTCTTTTTTCCCTCTCGTGTGTTTCTGGAGGGCAAGGTAGTGTATCTTAGCCTCCAATGGTTAGAACATAGTCGGCAATCAGGGAAACTCAATGAGATAGATTGACACAATAACCACAACAATGGACTCAAACATACCAAAAATCATGAAGATGGCACAGGACCAGACAACATTTCATTCTGTTATATACAGGTCACCATGGGTTGGAACTAAAGATGGCAGCTAACAACAACAACAGGTATTCAGTGTTCATTGAGTGGATGAATGGGTGGATTAGACAGTGTGCCAGTTATTAGGCTTTTGTATCTCAGCTCCACACCCAACCTTTGATATTATCTGCTCGTGTGATACTGGAGCCAGGACTATGCAAACCACACTTTGCCAACTGCTTCCTGTTAGTTGCTTCTAATAGAGGGCACCAGAGGGGGACTGCAGCCCTTAGGGGAGGGAGAAGGGACTTGATCCTTCCTTCCTGTGGATTTCCTGTTGTTGTCAGTGACACTCCAGCCTTATTTCTTCAACCCAGTAGTGTCAGTGTGTTCCGGTAGCAGCAGCTGAATCCAGTTTTCAGTTACAGTTTTTACAACACATGAAGAGCCAGTCACATCACACCCCTAGCACCGGCCAAGCAGTGCTTCCTCCTCCTCCAAGACTTGAGTTTTAGCTCCAGGGGACCCGCCTCCAAGTTTGTAAGTTTTAATAATCATAATTTCTTCCCTTTGTTCCCTCAACCCAAGGGCATGAAGCTGCAGTTGCTACCTCTGTAATACCTTAGTGTTCTCTTTTGCCTTTTCAGTTCTTCAAAACCTAGTTAACAATTCTTAATATTAAATTCTCTCTGTTAAATAACTAGTGTGGCTTCTGTCTCTTGATGGGAGCCTGAGTGATGTGATGCGAGGAGGGCCCAGCCCCAGCATACCCAGGCTTTTTCTGATTGTGAGTATACACCTTGGACTGGATGTCTCCTAACTGCTGGCTACACAAATGAATCCTGGGAGAATTCCTCAGACTTCTGTACTACTTCTGCTGAATACTCCAGGTATTGAATAAGCTGATGGTGTTTCTACATGGGCATAGGTGGGAAGGAGGACCAGCTTTCAGCAGTTTCAAGTGTGTCTGTGGTTCCCTACATTGCTATTTTACTCCACTTCCCATCTGAAAGGACCCAGGTCCTTTTTTCTATAATTCAAGTGCCCAAAGTACCCTCTGCTCTAGCCCATTATACCTGCCTCCTCCAAGTGCCCTATGTTCCACAAAATGTTTGCAATTTTTGAAATTTTTTCTTCCTCACGTGTAATAAGCATAGCAGAGGGACTATAACAATATTACCAAACACTTATTATGCATTTCTCATAGACCACGTTGGGGGAGACCTTCCTTTAATCCTTAAAACAATCTTATTTTATAGACAAGAAAACTGACACACAGAGAAGTAATATCGTTAGCTCAGGACCACATAGCTAGTAACTGATGGCACACAGATTTGATCCGGGTCGACTGACGTATTGCTTCTCTAATGACCATCAGAGTCACGTTATTGGTGAAACATTGCAGTTGTTTTTCAAAAGATGATAGGGCTATGGTATCTTATGAGAATTAAATTTGGTGTGTGTATGTGTGTAAAGTGTATGTAATCTCTGGATTTTGAGAGGCATAAATATTTAGAACTTGGGAAAGAAAAAATATCTGTGAGGATTTTCTGTAACATATAGTAAAACCAGAAGTCAGGAATGGGAGAAGAAAAAAAATAAATAACTGCCCATTTCTCTTGGCAGCACCTGAATGATTGCTGCCTCCTTGGCATTAATCACTTCCCCACACCTGACAGTCCTACCTTGATGATGTTTACCCCCATTCTTATAAGTGATGGGATAATGGTTAGGCCCTATCCAACATGCATTTTTATCCGATTTTTATTCTTGTATCTCCTGGCTGGGACTGTGCCCCAAAGATGTCAGCCCCTAAATGATGGCATGTGATGGTTGGGTAGATGGTTCTGGAGAAGGTTGATGGCAATCAGGATTTGCTGTATGTCAGCACCAGGTTGCCTGCTCTGACACATGAGCTATGCACTGATATAAAAATATAGCATGAAGATGATGCTGGCCCAGACCTAGCTCTTCAGCATAAGGATGAGCCTGTTTGGATAGGTGCTCAGCTTGCCTCATCCGGGGTCGAGAACAGGATTCTAACCTAGTCTGGAGACAGAATTTCAATGTTTTCTGACTGATGCCAACCTTGGGAAAGAAATAATTGGAAGCTTATGAGGTTTCTAGGACTCCGAACCACAAAGTAGAAAGACTGGGAAAATTAAATCAGGAGCATCTAAAAGAGGACTCTGTTTTCTGAAAAACTAATAGTTTGTATTTATATGCTGTGGGTGATTAGTTTCATGATTTGAGGTCAGAAACATCCTTTTCCAATGGGAAAGCCCAGGGGCATATTTTTTGTTTGTTAGCCATTTCACAGTACCACTGATCTTTTATCAGCATTTATACTGTTGTTTCCCCTTCTTCTTGAAATGCTCTTCTCCTTTTCGTTCATTGATTAATAATCTTGATCCACGTAAAATTCACTCTTCAGTTCTAAATCCTTACACAAATTTACGCTGTGCTTTTGGTATTTATTGTATAAGTCATATATTGTATTATCATGCTATGCCTTACTGTGTATGTTTTACTGGGACAGCAGTTTTTTAAATTTGTCTTCTGAATTTATTGTTATGTTTACGTCACTTCCCTTCTAGTTGATTATGAGGTCTTTGAGATTTTGGGTTTCCCAGTACTTAGCACTAGTGTATACTCTGGGGATGTTTATTGATTGATAGTGTTTATGCTTTTTCCCTCTGCTAACACTTAACACAGGGCTAGGTACCTAGAAACTAATTAAAAGCTTATTGACAGGTTTCGGTAGGGGCTGATGTCTTATTCAGAACTGTGTCACTGAGCCTTCTGTAGGACACATTCTGCACTTCTTTCTGGATCCACAGATGCCATTTCTATTCTCCAGAATCCAGCAAATTAAAAACATTTCTTGGTTCTCACTCAGTAAACTCTTTGCAGTTGAAAAGTTATCTGTCTCAAATGCTACTTACAAGAGCCACTCTTAAAACAAGGGCTTGATCTTGACAGCAGAGAGATGTGTTAACTTTCCCAATGTGTCATATATTTTGTAATCTTAAGTAAATTTCATTCTTTTCTTCTGCCTTTTACTACCTCTACTTCAAACTGTCATTTGGAGAGTAATTTCTTCAGTACACTGCACGGGTTAACAAAATACCTCCTTTCTTGCTTTGGCTCCTGATGTTGTCTTTTACTGGAATGCACAACTTCCTTTTAATTTTCTAATTCTTACCACCAATCCTTGTTCATTCATTCTCTTCACTACCTCACTCATTCACTTACTGACACACACATTCATTCAACACTTATTAAACACCTGTTCCTGCCATTGACCCTCCTGATTTTACTCTTTACTATGTGACTTTGGCCTTCTCTGTCATTTCATGCCCTCATCCATAAAATAGGGATAATAACAGTACCTGCCTTATAGGATTATTGGGATGATTAAATAGTGTGTGTGTGTGTGTATGTATATGTGTGTGTGTGTGTTGCACTTAGACTAATACCTGCACAGTCTAAGGATTTTTTTTTTTTTCACCTGCAAAGAAAACTGTACCAAACACATTGGAATGGAAATTCTAAGTCTGCAGAATATCTTTTTTTTTTTTTCTCCCTCCAATCTAAAATGTATGTCAATGGGTTAATATTCCCTTAATATAACTTCCATCATACTACTCTCCTCACAAAGCTTCTGGGGCAGCCAAGGTGGGAGAGTCTTATGGCTGAGGCCTGGTTGATGTGAAAATCCAGAGTGCTCAGCATAAACTCAGTTTCCATGGAACATCTGCACACTTATTGATCTGCAGAACTGTCCATCATCAGAGTATCTACAAGTACCTCTGTCTGTGATCATGATATTCTGCTGGGTTATAGGAATGGGTAATCTAAGATGCAAAAGGATGTAAAGAGACAAAATAAAAACATCCAAATAAATGAGTAGGTGGTGAGCCAATGCTCCTCACACTGAGTCTGGAAGAATTCTGTTTCCTGGTAATGTTATGGCCAAATGGTTCGAAAACTTTAAATTAAGCAGGTTACCATTCCCCACTGCTGCAATCCTATTCTAGGTTTTAAATCATCCTTGAGGATTATTGATATAACCACCGGCTTGAACTCTCTCCCTCTTATTTTCTTTCTCCCTCTTGTCTAACCTTTCTACTCTTGCCAGAAGACTCTTTTTAGACATAGACCTGATCATACCACTCTATTGTTTGAAACCATGTCAAGCTCCTCAGTACATATAGAATCCAAAGTTCTTAGTATAGTTTACAAAGCTCTGAAAGATCTGGGCCACAAATGGTGGTTCTAGTCTCCTCTAGAACTCACCCTCCAAACACACTCTCTAATCTGTCCAAAGAAGTTTGCTATTTCTTGACAGTCCATGGACATCCATAGCCTTTGTTCATACTATTTCCTCTTCCTGGAATGACCTTTACTTGTTCACATACACTAACTCCTTTAATCTTCACATCAACACTCTGGATTATGTCTTATTGTTATCCCATTTTACAGTTGAGTAAACTGAGATAAAAGAGTTTTTAAGTAATTTGCCAGAGGTTACACAGCTCATAAAGTATGTGATGTGAATGCAGGCAATCTATCTCTGGAACCAATGCTCTTAAATCTTAGGCTCCCCTGCCTCTAGGACGTTGACAGACAGAGACTGAAAATAAACTCCTACAGATCCTGCTAAAGCGAAGCTTCTTTCTGACCAAATACACTTACTCTTCCTCCATCTAGAATAAGGAATAAATTATCCCATGATCAGTTTTCTCCCATCATGTATGTACATATAAGTCTATATATACATACACATCACAGCACTTATCACCCCAAGTTGTAATTGCTTATTTAGCTGTTTCCCCTGAAGGACTGAATTCCTCAGGAACAGAGGCCCTTTACAAATATCCTGACACCCATCCCACCCTAACAGCCTACCACAGACCCTGGTGCATGTTAGACACTTAAATTTTCCTAGGGGTGAATTAAAATGAATCTGCTTGAAGTTAATGGGATGCCATGGTGACAGCTTGGTTATGATTTATGCCCCATCCTCCCAGACACACAACTAATACAAATTCCTTGTCAAAAATGACAATGTCTGCTAAGCAATGTGTTGCAAGAAAGTGTTTCTGAACTGTAATTGTTGCAGCAGGCCTTTGAGACGGAACTCCAAGTATTTTTGAGAGAGTCCACCTTAGTCAAGAACTCATTCCCTAAATGGCTTGGAAAAATCAATTTGCCTTCCTTTCTGAGGTTTCTTGGTCACTTCTAAAGGATATAGGGTCTTTGGTATGTACTAGCTCTTCCACAATCCTTTCAAGATCAGAATCAACACCAGGCCCCTGGATTTGGCTACCACTCAGTGTTTCAAATCATGTGAAGAGCTTTCCAGTGGTCCAGAGGGCATGATTTTCTCCACAGCCAGGGGCAGATTAACCAGTAAGCACAGTATGCACAGGCTTATAGTAAGCAAGGTACGCACGGAGTTAATTGCGTTTACTTACTAAACTGTAGTGAACAGTTTCACCAAACCCAGGTAAAATTGTTCACTACAGATTAGTAAGTAAACACAACTCACCCCATGGATACCTTGCTTATTGGGTGATCTGTCCCTGCCCACAGCTGACATTTATTCAACAGCTATTATGCACTGGATTCTTCATGGGCTGAGGATAGAGAAATGGGCAGGACACAGTCTCTGCCTTCAAAACAATTCACAGTCTTACAGGAGGCAGCCAAGGAAGTGAATATTATGGTATGTCACATTGTGGAGGCATATTACAAGCTGCTTAGAGAACAGCAGATTGTTCTCAAACCCTGTGGGGATTTAAGGGCCTTCCAGATGCTTTGTAGGGGAGATGATGCTTGGGTTGAGCCTGTAAGAAATTAGAAATTAGTTAGAAAGATGGGAAGAACAAGCACAGAGAGAACATCATTGCATTATTAATTCTATCCCATATATCTCTTAAATTCATTCCACTATCATCCCTTTTCTTTTTCAGAGCAATCTTTTAAAAATGTACATTGAATCATGTTACCCCTTTGCTTAAAAACAATCAACAGTTTCTAACTGCACTTAGAATAAACTTCCTTCCTACGAGCTACAAGGTGACTGCATGATTTGACGTGGGGCTACCCCTTCATCTTCCCCTCGTACTGTTTCCCCACCTGACTATACTCCAGCTACACTGGCCTTTATTCAATTCCTTAAACTTGAGGTCTTTCTTACCTTCGAACTTGTGCATGTTCCTTCTGTCTGGATGCTCTTTACCTCCAATACTCACCTGGAAGAATCAACCTTTGTGTCTCAGCTAAAATGCCACCTTGTCAGAGAGGCTCTCTTGGACACTAAAGAAGCCCCTGCCCCCTTTAGTCTCTATCTCAATGTTCTACTTTTTGTTTTCCCTTTTCCTAGCATGTATCACAATTAGTAATTATTTTTGTTTATTTACTTGGCTTTTTTTTCTTTCTTGTAGGGAGGGGTTGTAATTTTTATTTGTTATCATCAGTAGGCCATCAATCACACAAGGCCTTGGGTCATGTTGCCTTATTCATTATTTATTCCTAGATCATGGCACAGTGCCTGGCATATAGTAGGTGCCCAAGAAATATTCACTGGCTGAATTAAGCAAAGGCAAAGGGACTTGGGAACACATTCCATGTAGGAGCTATAGTCATTAATTGCAGTGCAACTATGGGAATGGGTGTCAAGATATGAGACTGAAGACGTGGGCAAGGACCAGGTTGTGAAGTATCTTATATGTCATTCAGAGTGGTTAGGGCACCATCTTAAAAATGGTGGGTAGCCGCTAAAGAATTTTAAAGCAGTGAGTGTCTAGATACATAATGAGGTTTTAGTGTTTTGTACGGTCACCCATGTAAGAAATGTACTCTTGGGAAGATAGAATGCTCAGCAATTATGCAGTCCCTGCCCTGTGTGCTTCTGTGGGATTTTCAAAGGAAATGCTGCATTCTGCCGTTGGCCTAACCACAGAAACTACTTACTGTTCCTTGCCAATCACTAACTATATTATTGCTTTTTTTATTTTCTCTTACCAAGGGATGACTTTGGGGAAGGGGGTAAACAGGGCAACTTCTGATCTCATTTGTTAAATGGTGACAAGAATTTAAGAGGAAATGTGACTGTTGTACACTATTTTCTGCCTTCCATTCCCACCTGAAACATAAGAAAAAACTTATATGTAATCATTTGTCATCTTCACACTGTGACAAACCCTTTCCATATTTTTACTACCAAAACACTGTAAAGTGTACAAAATGCACATGATATAGTGAAGGTTTTATGATGCTTTTCAAACCATCTCTATTGCAAAAGAACCAAGAAGGCTGTCTCCCAAGATATATTTGTGCAAGGGTTGGGATAACAGCAATATAGTCTGGATTCTTCCTCTGCCCAACCCCCAATTATTTGGCCACTGGGTAGCTTTTCATTATTTGAACTGAAAATGTCTTTTTGATTAATTTATACAAGTTTTACTTAGGAAAGACATCTGCTTCAAGAGTTTTCTGGGAAAAACAATATGTTGAATCTGAAAAAAAATATTTTCACTGGGCAATATTTATCAAAAAGTAAATGACAAGACAGTCATATATGAATGACCTGAGTTGATTCCCTTTATATCTTTGAAATGTAACTGGTATAGAGTAATTGAGAAGTGCTATCTAAAAACCTGCTTGTTTAAACCAAGACCACAAGACTTCCTCAAGACAGCAATATGAGAATGACTAAAGATAGCAAATATTATACCAAAAAACAAAACCCATTGCCGTTGAGTGGATTCTGACTCATAGTGACCCTATAGGACAGGGTTTCCAAGGCTATAATCTTTATGAAAGCAGACTGCCACATCTCTCCTGCAAAGTGGCTGGTGGGTTTGAACTGTTGACCTTTTGGTTAGCAGCTGAGTGCTTAACCACTGTGCCGCTAGGGATCCTTAGCAAATATTACACCACCCCTGTATTTAATTCCTGGTAATGAATTGTAGTTAATTTTTCCTTTCTGCTTTTTATGCCATTTTTAAAAGGAATTCTACCAATAGCTTCATTTTCTATCAAATTTAAACAGAATTATCAGACAGAAGATTTTACTTTTAGACAGATTTTATTAGCTACTAACAGCTTTTATATCTTAAAAAAACCCAAACCCAATACCATCAAGTCGATTCCCACTCATAGCGACCCTATAGGACAGAGTAGAACCGCCCCATATGGTTTCCAAGGCTGTAAATCTTTACGGCAGCAGACTGCCACATCTTTCTCCAGTGGAGTGGCTGGTGGCTTTGAACTGCTGACCATTTGGTTAGCAGCCAAGCTCTTAACCACTCTAATACCTCTGCTCTCCCTATCAGAATCTGAACAGTCCCAGAGAGAATCCACAAATAAACTCTACTTCCCTTTTCCAGCCTGGCTCCCGAAACTGAGAACATTCGAGAAACTGTTTTTTTTTTTTTTGGAGGGAGGGTGTGGATATCTTTTTATCTGGCTCTGTTCTTTGGGGCATGACAACACAGCTTTGCTCTTGGTTGTCTTATCCAGATGCTCCTGCCAGACACGTGAAAAAGAAAACCCTCCTGTATGCAAAGCTAGAGAAATCCAGTATCAAAGTATGGGACTTTATCAGGGCAAAGTTGCATATAGGAGCACTGGTGGCATAGTGGTTAAAAGCTTGGCTGCTAACCAAAAGGTTGGAAGTTCAAATCCACCAACCCCTTCTTGGAAATCCTATGGGTAATTTGCATATATTTTATTTGAGTTCATATGCATGTTAGATCTTACAGGAGGTTGAATATCTGAATCCACTGGACTATGTAAGACTTTTGCTTCTAGTGCTATTAATTTCTCAGCAACATTTCTGGTACAGCAAACATTTAGCAGCCCTAAAGTAGTTCTCAAAAGATAGCTCACTGTGTGTGTTTCCATCATCACTGAGTATGCTCTTCACTCTGGAAGAGCCTGAAAGTCTACAGCAGGGTAAGTGAGGCAGGGGAGGACAGGAGATCCAGACTTCACTTTCCACTTTCATTTTTCAAGAGCAAACCTGTTATTGTCAAGTAACTCTGAAATTCCACTTTGAGGTGAAACTGAAATTGAGCTCTGAAAACCTCCATTGAACAGCACCAAATTATAGGAGAATTTATGTTTAAATACTAGACACACTCCTTTTCTGATAATTCCTATGGGTGAGGGGGAGGAAGTGTGTGCACAGAGTCTGAGATGGCCATCTAGCCCACGCCTACTCCTGTCCTAACCCCATTGATTCCTTCAACATCGTGGCATTTCATACCCCGGGAACAGAGTTTGCATCTTCTCTTGGCAACTTGTTAAAGGCCCTGTGACAAATATTATTATTAAATTATCTGTACATTTCAACTGTCTAACAAAATTGAATATTTCGATTTTCTAAAAAAAAGACGATGCAATGTTTTATTGAGTTTGAATGTTTGGAATGAAATTGGAAAATACATCATAGATTTCACATCAAAGACATTTCAAGACGGTCATGGAAGAAGGAGAAAATAAGAAGCCTGTGGCTGCCTTGAGAGAAGGAACTATTCAATGCTGATAAATCTCTTTGGAAAGAAGTACCAGAAAATCTGCCATTATAAAATCCTTTTTTAAAGTTATGGCTATGACCCAAATATCTTATTTTTATTATTGATAAATTTTTTAGTATTGATAAATAGAAAATAGAACTTCTTTTAAAATAGTGACTGCTTTTGATCTTGTTTTAGAGCAAGTTACAAGTCTTTGTCAATTAAATAGGCTTTGTGAGGAGGTGTATCCCAGGCTACAAGGATAGCAGAGATAAATAGTTATCTAGGTATGTACTACAGAAAAGGACAGTGCTGGACATTTCCATTGGCCTATCCAGACCCACTCTCCACCCTTCTCCACCCTACTCCGTGCCTTGTAGGGTGATCCATGTGTAAGGCATCAAAAGATGCCTTTGGCCTCTGGTTTACAGTTGATCCCACCAACAGGGTCACTAGTAAGTGGCAGAAGGCAGGAGGAGAGTGAGAATGAGGCATTGTTCCCTCAGCTCCCTCCCTGCCAGGTCATAGTGGGTTGGCTGGGTTTCTCTACTGAAGGCCCAGCTCCTGTCAGGTGGTTCTTTCCATACAGTGACCCCAGTGGGTTCCAGAAGCTACTCCCTTCCCTTATTTCTTCAACACTAGGGTGGTTACTACACCCATTACTGTTAAACTCTGGGTCTTGCACAATTTGTTTACCTAAGCCTTGGCCATACCTTTGAAAACATGTCTTATATTAATCTCAGCTCATTTATGGAGTTTGAGTGTGTCATTTCTTTCCTGCTGATAAAAGACCAGAAGAGCTCATGAAAAAGCACAATCTACTCCTCAGAACGTGGCAGGGTCAAGGTCCTTTTGCACGAAGTATGCTTCTACGTATGTCAGTGGAGGCTTGCGTGTTGGTATGATGCTGAACAGGTTTCAGTGGAGCCTCCGATGAAACCAGACTAGGAGGAAACACCTGAGGATCTACTTCTGAAAACCATCCAGTGAAAACACTATGGATCATAACAGTCTGATCTGAAACTGATCATGGAGTAGAGTGGGACCGGGCAGCATTTCATTCTGAGGGCTGACTCCACAGCAGCTAAAAACAACAACAACATGTTTTCTATAAAAAGAAAAATTGACAATTTATCTTCAAATTCAAGAGTTTATAAGAAGTTCAAGGATGTCTACATTTCTACTGTGGAATAAATTCTTTCTGTGTAAATGGGGAAAAACAAAGAAGAACAGAGAATAAAGCCAAAAGGATATCCAAAGACAATAACTTCCTGTATACTTATTGGTAGACATGTTCAAGAAAGTTGGTTTAGAGGATTTTCAAACAGAGTAGCCTTGGAGAAGGCTGCTTTGCCATGGGTCCTAGGATCTGAGAGTATATGGAGTAAAGAGTAAAAGAGATTTGAGACATTATTTCCGTTTAACCCCTTCCAGTGCTTGATGTCTGCAATGATCACTCTGCCAAAGGATGGCTCAGCCTTTGCTTGCACATTTCTGGGACCTGGGAGCTCACTGTCTCCTGAGGTCACTCACTTGAATGTGCACATATCTAATAATTTAGAAAGCTCTTTTGTCCTTGGAGCCTCAATCTGCCTCCCTGTAGCCCCCAGCCACTGAACCTAGTTCAGCCCTCGAGGCAGCACAGAGTGAGTAGAATCTGTCTTTCCCCTGACAGCGTTCAGAATGTGAAGACGGCAATCATGGTCTCTCTACATTTTTTCATTCCTAAACCTAAATCCCCAGTTCCACGAGGTGGAGGAATTATCATCTGGACACAGAAGATATTTTATTTTATCAAGTCCTGAAATGAATGCTGTGTTTGAGGTGTGAGCTGACCAGATTGGAGTGGCACTATCCATTCCACATTCCAAACACTGTATTGTATATCAACACAGCCTCTGAGTGCATTCCTTTCACAACAGCCCATTACACAAGAAAGCCCCGAAGTGAAAAGGCATGACTTTTAAATATTGGGTTAAGGGAACTTGGAAGACGTTTAAAAATATAAGATGGTGCAGCTGTTGTGGAAAACAGTTCGATAGTTTGTCTGTAAGTTAAAAATAGAGTTACTGAGAGTTCCGGCAAGATGGCGCTCTAGGCAGAAGCACCACGCCATCCCTCCACAGCAAAGATCTGAAAAACTAAGCCAAACAGAGAATGCAACAATCCTGAAACCCTAGAACATCAAATGAAGAGATAAAGAACTCAGCCGAGCACCAAATGGAGTGACAATACTGACAGAGAATGGAGAGTGAGGAAAGATTCATGCAGAGGTCCCCTACCAGCTAACGCAGCGTGGATCCAATATCTTGGACTCCTATTAGAGATCAGCAAATGGCGGTATGAGAAAGCAGCCTCACGAGCGTCCAGTGGGAGACAAAACGCCAGGGTGAAACAAACAAATCTACAATCAATAAACGAGAGAAATAACTACTGAATGACCTGAAAACAGCAAACAATATCAAAACATTTACAAAAACAGGACAGGATGGTTCCAGTAGGCATCCAAATTAAAACACCAGATGACTCTCCTGTGGAACAAATGCACTAGAAGTACCTGATACGGAATTCAAATCTCTAATACTCAGAATTTTCCAAGAACTGAGGCAAAAAGCTGATAAACATGAGAAAAAAATAGACAAATTCATGGAAAATACAAACAGAAAATTGGAAGAATTCAAGAAGATGATGCAGGAAAAAAATGCCAAAATAAATTCACAACTAGAAATTATACAAAAACAACAATTAGAAATCCAAAAGATAAACAA
>NW_004443988.1:16703885-16715111 GCF_000243295.1 Trichechus manatus latirostris | reverse complement strand
CCTTCACCTGAAGTACAATAAAATATAAAAAAAAAAAAAAAGTAGAGTTACCATGTCCTTGTTGGGTGCTGTCGAGTCGGTTCCAACTCGTATCAACCCCATGTGACAGAGTAGAACTGCCCCGTAGGGTTTTCTTGGCAGTAATCTTTACAGAAGCAGTTTGCCAGGTCTTTCTCCCGTGAAGCAACTGGGTGGTTTGAACTGCCAACTTTTGGGTTGGCAGCTGAGCACTTAACCATTGCACCACCAGGGCTCCATAGAGTTACCATATGACCCAGCAATTCCACTCCTAGGTATGTATCCCAAAGAATTGAAAACAGGTGTTCAGACAAAAATGTGTACACGAATGTTCATAGCAGCTATATTCACAATAACCAAAAGGTGATGTCATGGATTCAATTGTGTCCCCAAAAATATGTGTATCAATTTGGCTAAGCCATGATTCCGAGTATTGTGTGATTGTCCATGATTTTATCATCTGATATGTTTTTCCTATGTGTTGTAATTCCTACCTCTATGATGTTGATGAGATGGGATTAGTGGCAGTTACGTTAATGAGTCAGGACTCAATCTACAAGATTAGATTGTGTCTTAAGCCAATCTCTTTTGAGATATAAAAGAGAAAAGCAAGCAGAGAGACACAGAGACCTCATACCACCAACAATCAAGAACCAGGAGAACAGCATGTCCTTTGGACCCAGGGTCCCTCCACTGAGAAGCTCCTAGACCAGGGGAAGTTTGATGACAAAAACCTTCCTCTAGAGCCGACAGAGAGAAGAAGTCTTCCCCTGGAGCTGACGCCCTGAATTTGGACTTATAGCTTCCTAGACTGTGACAGAATTTCTCTTTGTTAAAGTCATCTGCTTGTGATATTTCTGTTATAGCAACCCTAGATGACTAAGACAGGTGGAAACAACCCAAATGTGCATCAGCAAATGAATGTATTCACAAAATGTAGTACATACATGCAATGGAATATTATTCAGCAATAAAAAGGAACGAAGCACTGATACATGCTTCAACATGGATGAACCCTGAAAACATTATACTAAGTGAAAGAAACCAGACACAAAAAGCTGCATATTAAAAGATCTCATTTACTTGAAATATCCAGAATAGGCAAATTCATGGAGACAGAAAGCAGATTAGTGGTTGCCAGGAGCAGGGGAGGGGGGAATAGGGAGTGACTGCTTAATGGGTATGGGGTTTCTGTGATGAAAATGTTCTGGAACTAGATAGAGGTGATAGTTACCCAACATTGTGAATACGTTTAAATGTATTTAAATATATATATTTTACCACAATAAAAAATTGTACAGTCTGAAATGGTTACAACAGTAAATTTTATGTTATATATATTTTACCACAATAAAAAAAATGTACATAAAAAAACATACCTAGATATGTAGTGCTCCCTGTCAAGGTAGGAAAAGTGCTAAAGTGATGATAAATGGCAGTAATAAATAAGTTGTGAAGTGTTGGTATTTCTTTATGAATTTACATAAACTAAATTGGTGGCACGATGACTCATACAGAACATTAAAGGTGCTGTGACAGTTTGTCTGTCACCTAGTGCTAAGTCCCCTTGCCTTACAAGCTGGTTCAGAAAGGCACTAGTCAAGTCCTGGGAGTCAGAAGACCTGAATTTCAATCAAGCTGACTGAGACCCTGAGGATCAATTCATTCTTTGGGACATCTATGTCCTCATTTATAAATTGGGGAGTTGCTGTGATTATGAAATAAGAGTGTGGAAACAACTGCAACAGACCTTTTTCTGGTATTGGTTCAGGGGAGAAGTTCTCGATTTATTTGGTGATATCACTGATCATTACCTTGACCAGGTCCTGACAGGCACTTGTTTTCCTCTGACCTTTAAGAGATTTGTAAATCTACAACTCATGTGCACACTAAAAAACTGGTATTGTGGTTAACATGATGACCCTGGTGGCGCAGTGGTTAAAGTGCTTGGCTGCTAACCAAAAGGTCAGCAGTTCGAACCTACCAGCCACTCTGCTGGAGAGAAATGTGACAGTCTGCTTCCGTAAAGATTTACAGCTTTGGAAACCCTGTGGGGCAGTTCTACTCTTCCTGTAGGGTCACTACGGGTCAGACTCAACGGCAGTGGGTTTGGTTTGAGTTTGGTGGTTAATATTTTATTATTCCACATAATTTTTTTTTTCTTTACTCCAAAATGGCCCATTTGTGTGTAGGAAGGAGTTCGTCATCGTGAGAAGCTAAGCCAGAAAAGAAGGAAAAGTTGTTGTATACCTAAATCCTCTCATTTCATGAGCAACCACCTCCCCACTCCCAGAACTGATGTAAGAGAACAGAAGGTCCTCCCTCCCTGAGCTAGAAAGATGCAAATGTCAATATTCTGGCTGCTCTAGCAACTGAATTTACAACTACCCAGCAATGCTTTTTTAGGAAGAGGCTGCTTTGCTTGAGGAGAAGGAACTGGGAAGTATCTTTGTAAAGCATGTTAAATGCTGGCACAAATGAAGGGTGTGCTCTGAATCCATCTGAACATAAATTGGCAGAACTTTTGAAAGAGAAGAATTAGTGTCTGCACAAAGCTGCAGTTCACTGCAGCCTCTCTGCAACCATCTGGACCAGTTTATGAACAACAGAGCTTTTCTCTTTTTATTTTTTCCTTTTCTTCATGTGATAGATTCTGAATCTGATATTTTCTATTTAACTAGGTGAAGAAAATCAATGATATCAGACTAATCCCTATTGATATTTGATAGTTTTCAAGTAAAAGTGAACCACATATGGAGTACTGAAAGCACTTGAAATGGATGACTGAGTGCTGTTCATTATTTTAATTGTAACTTAGGAGATCAAAAGATGGTTTCTGCAATAGTAGTGCCAAGGTAATTACCACACTACTTAGACCCAGTTTAAATAAGTTAAACAAACTTATGTTAATTTTCTAGAAAAGAGAAAGGTTATATATTTAGCTCAATTCCTATCTCATCTCATCTGATTCTCTGTAGACCTGGTAAGGTAGTAAGGATAAGAATAGTTACCCTCATTTTATAGATGAGTAATCTGAGTTCTAAGGTGCCGTGGTAGCACAGTGGTTAAGTGCTAGGCTGCTATCCACAAGGCTGGCGACTCAAATCTACCTAGCAGCTCTGTGGAGGAAAGATCTGGCCATTTGCTTCTGTAAAGATTACAGCCAAAAAATCCTATGGGGCAGTTCTACTCTGTCACATGGGGTTGCTGTGAGTCATAATTGACCCAATGGCGCCCAACAACAAGTCATTTGCTTAAGCTCATATACAGACTAGCACGTAAATAGGTTTCCAAAATTTTTGTTGGGATGATATTATGAATATCTCAATGAACAAATGAACAGATTGCAATGGGTATCAATAGGACTTTAGGCCAAGTTCCTTGACTTTGGGTTCAAAGTGTTTTCTATTACACCAGCCTTATTCAAACTTGGGTAATATGTGAACACTTTTGTAGAAAAAGAATTTCCCTAGGAATTATATTTACACCCTCTCCTCACTTATCGACGTGGTTAGGTTCCAAAGACCAGGTCATTATGCAAAATCATTGTTATGTGAAAATGGAGGATGACCACATCAGATCACAAAATAGAGGATGACTACATCATTACATAAGTGCCAAATCACATCATTACATAACTGTCAAACCACTGAGAATCATGGCCCAGCCAAGTTGACACATTACCTTAACCATCACAGCCAGCGTTATTCTCACTTGCACCTTGGCATTCATTACTGCCAGATGTATGTCATTAATGCACAAAATAGTCAGCAGATTTTTTACTATTGTTGTAAATGTGAAATGTCAGGTAACAAGATAGTCGATAAGTGAGGAGAAGGTGTATTATAATGTCATAGCACGCAGTGTGGTCCTGGTATTAATGAAACCATGCTAACTTTTCTTTTGTCATTACGATTTTACATTATCTGCTTGTTCTGTGTTCTTTGATTTGTTTCATGTCACTCTGCACTACACTTGAAGCTTCCTCTTAACATTGCCTTTTCATAGCAATAGCAGAGATTCTCAGCCTTTCTCTCAGCGTTTGTACCTGGTTCAGATTTTAAATTGATTTGTTGCTGTTCCACAGCTCTGACTGCTGGTATTTCTACTTCCATGATTCATGATACTAAAACAGAAGGACGGTGCCTTACTTATCTAGTGCTGCTATAACAGAAATACCACAGGTGGATGGCTTTAACAGAAAGAAATTTATTCTCTCACGGTCTAGGAGAATACAAGTCTGAATTCAGGGTGCCAGCTCCAAGGGAAGGCTTTCCCTCTCTGTCAGCTCTGGGGGAAAGCCCTTGTCATCAATCTTCCCCTGGTCTAGGAGCTTCTCAGCACAGGGACCTCGAGTCCACAGGATGCACTCCCCTCCTGGTTCTTCATTCTTGGTGGCATGAAGTCCCCTGTCTCTCTGCTGGCTTGTCTTTTTTATATCTCAAGAAAGATTGACTCAAGATACAACCTAATCTTGTAGATTGAGTCCTGCCCCATTAACATAACTGCCTCTAATCCTGCCTTGTTAACATCATAGAAGTAGGATTTACAACACATAGGAAAATCATATCAGATGACAAAATGGTGGACAATTACACAATACTGGGAATCATAGCCTAGCCAAGTTGACACATATTTTGGGGGGATACAATTCAATCCGTAACAGATGGGATCTTAAAAGACCCATCCCAGTGACCTCCTTTTTCTGTTTTTCTGGCACTACAATCCCATTTTCCATCTTTGTCTTCCATGATCTGCATGTCAGTGTATTTGCTGTCTTATGGAATGCTTGGAGGAGTATGTGTTATACTCGCTCTTTTAGCTGGGGCACACGGGGAGAACAAGTTTCACAGCAAAATAGCAGCTTCTGTGTGTATAAGTCATAGGCACCATTGACATTACTAGGATGCACTCATTTGCCGCTCATCCCCACTCTAACCTTTGACTGCATGCACCTTGGGTTTGTCCTACTTAAACAGTTCACAGCCACTGCTTTCCAAGCAACATTAGGACTGCAAAGAATACCAAGAAGAATCATAAGATGTAGACCTTGCCTTCGAGATGTTTATCACATATTTGGATTTGAAGATTAAATACATACTGCATAAAGAGAACAATCAAGTGTCATACCATGTTGTACTAACCATAATTAAAATAAGAGTTCATAGAATGGATAAAAATCTGTGGGCTGAAGTGATTGGGAAAGAATTCTTGGAGCATCTAGGAACAAAGTAAGATCTTGAAGAATAAATAGAAGTTATATGGGACGTGAGAGTAATGGGGGTATCACAAGTGGAAGAATGGCACTGTTAAATAATGCCTAGGAAGAACACAGTGTGTTCATGGTCCAGTTAGCAGTTTGGCCTGGCTAGATGACAAATTGAAAATTGGAAACTAAATTGTAGAAATAAAGAAAATTGTAAAGGAAGGATAAAGACTTAAAGGGGAGTGGGAGGAGCCATTGGAGATTCTAGAGCAATGGAGTGACATGAAGCCTGAACTTAGAAAATGCCATCTGGAAGCTATACTCATTTAGGCTCTTTAGTCCACAGAGGATAAAATTCAAACTTGAATAAATAAACATGGAATTCAAGACAGTTCAGAATGTGGCCCAACAAACTTCATCATTACTTTTTTCCTACACTAACAGTTGAGATACAAAGGACCACTTGGCATGTCCCCAACATTCCATGAATTTTAATGCTTCTCTGCCTTTATTTATTTCTCTTCCCATTTTCTTTCTTGCTGATTTCCTATCCTTTCTTCAAGTTACCTTTCAAATTCTGCCTTCTGTTTATTCATTATCAGTTACTTATTGAGCATATACTATAATGTACTATGTGCCAGGACTAGGAATTTTAAAATAAATATATGTATAGTTATTGAGAAAAATAATGTGGCTTAGGGTTGGAACTGGTATACCTTTACTTCCAATACAATCTATTGATCAAGCCAAATCATAATGATCCACTATATTTAAACAGAGGGGAATAAGCTTCACCTCTTGATAGGAGTTGGGAGGAATTGGTGGCCATTGAAAGCCACTGATAAATCAAGGTAATATGATAGAGAATTGGGCATTGGATTTAGCCACATAGAGATCATAAGTGACACTATCTAAAGTATTTTCAGTCAAGTAGTTGGAGCAAAAGCTTGAATGGAGTGGATTAAGAAAGAATAGAAGACAAGAATCAAAAGCAGCAAGTAAAGGGGAGTAGAGAAACTATGTAATAGATGGAGAGAGTTGTGTAGCAAGAGATCAAGAAAGCTTTTGTTTGTTTTTTTTCCTTCCTTTTTAGGGCAAAAGAAATAATAGTGTGTTTATATATTGATAGGAATAACTGTGAGCATCTTGGAAAAATTCGATGATATAAACAAATACAGGAAAATTGTTAGAGTGATGTCTCTGAGCTGATGGGGATGGGGTATGAGTTGCTGTGCAGGAGCGGAGAGTTTTTAATTATATAGTGTCCTTCTTTATCCTTTGTGGTGGGTTTTACTTTAAAGTCTATATTGTCAGAGATTAATATTGCCACTCCTGCTCTTTTTTGAGTGTTGTTTGCTTGACATATTTTTTCCATCCTTTGAGTTTTAGTGTGTTTGTGTCCTTAAGTCTAAGTTGTGTCTGTTGCAGGCAGTATATAGATGGATCATGTTTTTTTTTTTTTAATCTATTCTGCCACTCTCTATTTATTGGTGCATTTAGTCCATTTACATTCAGCATAATTACTGATAGGCATGAGTTTAGTGCTGTCATTTTGATGTCTTTTTTTGTGTGTTGTTCACAGATTCTTTGTTCCACTTAATTTTCTGTACTGATTCATTTTTCTTTATGTATTTTCTTTTCATCTTTTTCATTGTTGTTGATTTTGTATTTGCTGAGTCTTTATATTTTTCTAGTTTTTTATTTTGACTTGTAGGATTGTTAGTTTCCTTTGTGGTTACCTTAATATTTACCCCTATTTTTCTAAGTTTAAACCAGTCTTTTATTTCTTTATATTGTCTTGACTTCTATTTGAAAAATCTATGTCTACATTTTTTAAGTCCTTCTTTTATGTTTTAATGTTGTCATCTTTTACATATTGACATCTCTGTTTCCCTGTTTTCAGTGTTTTAACTTTGATTTATTTTTGTGACTTACCTATCTGGGTTGATATCTGGTTGTCTGTCCTGTGTTCTAGTCTTGGGCTGTTATTGATTTTCTAACTGGAGGACTCCCTTTAGTATTTCTTGTAATTTTGGCTTGGTTTTTGAAAATTCCTTAAACTTCTGTTTATCTGGAAATGCCCTAATTTTGCCATCATATTTGAGAGACAGTTTTGCTGTATATATAATTCTTGGCTGGCAATTTTTTTCCTTCAAGGCTTTATCTATGTCGTCCCATTGCCTTCTTGCCTTCATGGTTTCTGCTGAGTAGTCCTAGCTTATTCTTATTGACCCTCCTTTGTAGATGACTTTTCGTTTATCCCTAGCTGCTCTTAAAATTCTCTTTATCTTTGGTTTTGGCAAGTTTGATTATAATATGTCTTAGTGACTTTCTTTTGGGATCTACCTTATGTGGGGTTTGATGAGCATCTTGGCTAGATATCTTCCCCTCTTTCATGGTATCAAGGAAGTTTTCTGTTAACAAATCTTCAACAGTTCTCTCTGTATTTTCTGTTATCCCTTCCTGTTCTGGTACTCCAATCACTCTTAGGTTATTCCTCTTGATAGAGTCCTACATAATTCTTAGAGTTTCTTCATTTTTTTAAATCCTTTTATCTGATTTTTTTTCAAATAATTTGATGTCAAGTGCTTTATCTTCAATCTCACTAATTCTGACTTCTATTGCCTCAATTCTGCTCCTGTGACTTTCTATTGAGTTGTCTAATTCTGAAATTTTATTGTTAATCTTCTGGATTTCTGATTACTGTCTCTATGTTAAATTTCTCATATGCTCTTTTATAATCTTCTTATGTCCCTCTATTGCTTGGTCTGCATTTTGCATCATTTCCTTCCAGATCTCTTGAAGAGTTTTGTATATTAATCTTTTGTATTCTGCCTCCAATATTTCCAAGAAATTTCTCTTACTCTAGAAAATTTCTTGATTCTTTATTTTGGGAGCTTGCTGAAGCCATCATGGTCTGCCTGCTTATGTGACTTGATATTGACTGTTGTCTCTGAGCCATCAATAAGTTATTACATTTATTTATTTTCTGTTTGCTTACTGTGTCCTAACTTCTTGTTTCGTTTTGTTTTGATATGCCCAAATATGCTGCTCGTATAAGCTAGCCCGATCACTGGTACCCCTGAAGCTTCAGCATTCTGCCACCAGGTGGCCAGATCTGCCAGTAAGTATGTGAGCCCAGGAGTCTGCCCACTCCTCCTGTATGGATTCAGCTTAGGTGTCCAGGTAGTCGGCCACCAAATGTGTGGTGCAGGCTCTCACCTACAGTCCTAGACAAGCATGGGTGACTGGTGTAGGCACAGGCATCCGGCTGCAGCAGGGGGACACACACTGAGCAAGGCAGGGAGTTGATGGCCACCACCTAGTGTCTGGGAGGGAAGCGTGTCCCTGTTCCCTAGAGCACGTAGACAGGTGGGTTTTGCAGCTGTGCTATGAGCACCCAATGCTGTTGGCTGTAAGGACTAGGGGTGTACCTCTTATTTTTGGGCCCCTGTCACAGGTGGCTAGGTGGCATGTGTGGAGCCACAAGACCTCAGGCCCCTGACGTGGATAGGTGAAGACCCTGCTTAACAGGCAGAGCAGTGTCAAATGTCATGAACCTGCCACTTCCCAGCTGAAACAGTTGAAGTTAGACTTCAGGTGTATACCCTGTTGTACTGTGGTAATGATGGCCTATGCTGTTGAAATGGGCCCACACAAGTCTATGCAGGGGGAAAGGCACTCAAAGTCCATGGATACTTTATTCCTGTGCCTAGGTAAAGGAGCTGTGCCTACCCTGAGTTCCGGCTTAAGGGAGCCAGCAGATTATTTTTTCCCCAGTTTGTTAATTTGTTCCCTTTCCAAGGCCAGGAGAGTGGCTCAGGCACTTGATGGGTCCTACTTCTGGCCCAGGTGACTGGGCAATCACTGAAGCCATCCTGGACCCAGTGTAGAGCAGGGAGCAGGGAGGTAAATGGGAGAGAAGTTTTTCCCTAAGGGGGGTGTTTTTGATCCATGTGGTAGGCCAGACACAAGTACTTATCTTTTGCTGATCGAGGGCTACTTCTCACTGGTTCTGGATAGCCGAGTAGACTCTCTGCCGCTGGGTCTCTAGGAGTGCAGAGTTTTGACTTAGACAGGGGCAAAGGCAGCTCAAACAGAGTAACAGGCAGGAATGCAGAGAATATGGATTCAAACATAAGCAGATGGGTAGATGTGGAGTAGTAACAAATGGAAATTCTATTCTAATTGCTTCTGCTTCCTCAGTAAGACAGAAAGCCAGGTTATTATGAGAGAGTGAGAAGAGGAAAGATTTGAAGCTTTGAAGAAAGAGGAAAAGATACGACGCAGTTGTGTAGAAGAGAGTGTATAAGAAAGCCTTGAAGGATTGTTTGCCAGGCAGCACTAGAGCCTGCATAAAGTTAGAGGCCATGAATTTAAAATGAAATCAGGCAGCCCAAATGTATGTTTACCAAAACTTTCAGTTTTGTATATACAGCTACAGAGCCAAAGGAGAATTGGATGTAACCAGGTTTAAGGATTTCTAAGGGAGTGGGATCAAGGGAGCGTTGGAAAAGGAACATCAAGGTGAAATCAAGAGCTGTTATAAGGATGGACCATGTATTTAAGTTGGGTAAGGAGAAAAGTTACAACACGAGGTGGGGAAAGGACAGAATAAAACAAAGGCAATAGGATCAATGGATTGGAAGTACCCAATGTGGTTGAAGATTTGTAAGAATAAGAGTATTAAAAGGAATTACTTGAAAAAGTAGAAAGTCTGCTCGACTTGGAAATGACACTCCCATGTAACCATGGGTATGACTGGCTGAGGTAGGATGAAGGACAAGATCACTGAAAGACAGGAGGTTAAGGAACTGAGAAGGATCACTTAGGTGGAAATTGAAATCAACAAAAATTATCACATGGATTGTGTTAGACAGAATGGCAGTGATCTAGGTGCTAAAAAATTCTTAAGAAATGAGGGAAAGAGAACTCTGGGTTTGTAGATGGCATTTTACAAGGTGAGGTAGCAGGTAAAATAGCCTGAGGGCTTGATTTTCAAAGAGGGCTGAGGGAGGGGGAGAGGTCTGGAAGTGACAATAAGAAGCAAGGAGGACACCTACCCCATCTTCAGGCAATTTTAAGTTGGAAACAAGCACTCACGGGGGAGCTAGTGTTAGCTAGAGCAATAATCCAGCCAAAATGTGCTCCACTTTATAAGTTTGGTTCTGACCTCTGCTCTTCAGAACTGGAACTTGAAGCCATCTTAGTCACTGCTTTCAATTTTTTTAGCAGGTATGATTAAAAAAAAAGGAAAACTTGAATGAATTTTACCAATTTCCTGAACTGTTGCTTTGCTTGAAAAGCTTGATACATACTTCCCTTCTCTTGGGCATCCCCTCTTGTGGCATTTTTGTAGGTAATTGATGTTGTCATTTCAGATTAGAATAAAATTTTGAGTATCAGCTCTGGACTGCTTTAATGGCCATGATCAGTTAGCTCTCAGTTTACCAATTTGTGTTCCAGTGAGTTGAACAGTAAAAATCCTCAGTAGTTTACCTGAAAGGCCATGATGATGACTTATGGGCCGCAGCACACAATATTTCTTTTCTGTACTTTATCTAGACAAATAAGTGCTTATAACTCTGGATTCAAGAAAGGCTGTTTATTCTTCAGAACTGACATCCCATTAGAAAGAAAATAAAATAAACATCAGGATTAGTCCCTGTCTTAGTTATCTAGTCCTGCTATAACAGAAATACCACAAGTGGATGGTTTTAATGAAGAGAAGTCTATTTCCTTACTGTAAAGTAGGCTAAAAGTCCAAATTCAGGGTGTCAGCTCCAGGAGAAGGCTTTCTCTCTCTCTTGGCCTTCTCATCAGTGTTCCCTCGGACTAGGAGCTTCTCGGCGCAGGGACCCTGGTCCAAAGGACGCGCTCTGCTCCTGGCACTGCTTTCTTGATGGTATGAGGTCCCCCTCTTCTCTCTGCTCACTTCTGTCTTTTGTATCTCAAGAGATTGCCTCAGGACACAGTCCAGTCTTGTAAATTGAGTCCTGCCT
>NW_004443988.1:16666873-16703634 GCF_000243295.1 Trichechus manatus latirostris | reverse complement strand
TACACAGTTGTAGAAAAAAAAAAAAAAAAAACTATTTAAGAAATGAAAGCTCTTGTGGAGTAAGGGTGAAGGCAATACCTTCAGCAAAGAAGCTCCCCTTCTAAGTACTATCCTTCTGTTTCTCTTAGGAAAGAGGGGCATGGGGCACATTCAGGTTAAGCACAGTGTCATAGTGAACATTTGAGAACCCAGAAGAGGTAAGAGTTGAGGGAAAAGAAAAAAAATGGTAAGACTACTGTCCTAGTCATCTAGGCTGCTACAACAGAAATACCACAAGCAACAGAAAGAAGTTCACTCTCCCACAGTCCAGTAGGCTACAAGTCCAAATCCAGGGCATAAGCTCCCGGGGAACGCCTTCTCTGTTGGCTCTGGAGGAAGGTCCATGTCATCAATCCTCCCTCTGTCCAGGAGCCTCCCTGGGCAGAAACCTTAGGTCCGAAGGACACTCTCTACTCCTGGCACTGACCCCCTGGTGACATGAGGTTCCCCTGTCTCTCTGCTCGCTTCTTTCTTTTATATCTCAAAAGAGACCAGCTCAAGATACTCGTAGACCTTGTCAATATAACTGCAACTAATCCATCTTATTACGTCATAGTGATAGCATTTACAACATAAGGAAATCACATCAGATGACAAAATGGTAGACAATCATGCAATACTGGGAATCATGACCTAGCCAAGTTGACAGATATTTTTGGGGGACAAAGTTCAATCCATGACAACCACTATTTTCAGTGCCAAATGAATTTTACTGGGGCGGGGGGCGGGGGCAGTTTCTTCCTTTATATCTCTTACCAATCAAATCAACGTTTTAGTTATTACATTTTGTCAAATGAAGTCAGAGAAGCAAGAACACATTTTGGTCAAGTAATTATAATGCAATATGTCTAAGTTTCAGTTTACAGGAAAAAAGAGAACGTGGAAAACCAAATGGTCTGAACCTGGTAGGCAGGTCACCAACTGGGACCTGAGAATGGCTATTTCAACTCTAGGTCTCATCTTGGGCAATCTGAAACTCACCTTCTCTTTTCTTTGAGCTTCTTTAGTGGTAGATGGAAGATGATCAACCATCATTCAGAGACAAGGCTGTTGTGATTTCAAGGAGAGAAGCCCTTTGCCGTTGTATGTTTTGGTGGAGAAATGGGTGTTTCTCCTCCTCCTCCTTCAGAGAGGACTCCAGAGGAAATGAGGCAATGCTACTTGCCATCCAGCAGCTGCTATGCAGAAGATGTGGCAACCTGCTTCTGTAAAGATTACAGCCTCAGAAACTCTATGGGGCAATTCTGCTCTTGCCTATGTGACTTGGTTCACAGTCACAAGGAATGGCCCTAGCAAATACTGTCACATGATCCCTCAAAGAGATTCTGTCCCGTCTTTGACTCCAAGAAGGAGTACTGTTGAGCATCAAGAAGCTGGATGGGAAGGACACCTCTTTTGTTTAGGAAACAGAACACTGATGTTATTGTTGCAGAATTGAAACAGTCATTTATGCAAAACAGGGATGATTTCAAGTGATTGAAATTTGTTTGTTGTTGTTTTTGTTCTTGTTGCTCATTTATACTCCGTAATTCTTAAACAGTGAACATATATTTCTATATAATTAAAATAGAAAAAGCCAAATGGATATTGCAAAGTGTTTGTATAATGCTTCAGTATTTGTGCCCAGTAGACAGAAAGAATATTATTACCAAAGGAGAAGTCATCCTGATGTTCTAAAAAGGTGTTGCCATATGAGCCAAAAATCTGAGTTTGGATCTGGATCTGTTACTTTTCAGTAATTTCATAAACAATACTGAGCCTCTACAGTGTAGCAAGAACTTCACTAAACCCTGGAGAGATCTGAGAGTGATCAAAAGCAAAATGAGCTTTTGGAGTTATAGGAGGCAAATATTAGCTCACTAATAATAGACATCTTATATCAAACCCATGTTTCTATGTTACTTATGAGTTTAAGTGAAAATACATTAACTTGATCAAATATAAGCTGTTGAATTTAGCTCCCACTTTGATTTACCTCTCCCACCGAGCTGTTGGCCCACTAGATCCCAATGATAGAATGCAGCGAATGTTCACTTTCTCTTGTCACCTGAGGGGCAAGTAGGTTTCTAGGCATCCCAACTCTTTGTGGCTCTATCTAGAAGACCAGATAAAACAGGATGGAAAGATAAAAGTGTGCTTCAAATAATGAAACATTCAACTGATGCAGTCTCATAATTTTAACCATATATTCCCTTTTGTGGCTCTTTTCAGAAGCTTGTACAGCAGTTTCAAACAGATTATCCTCAGCCCTTACTGTGGTCTACACAGAGCTATGCTCATAGCAGACCATGAAGAGATGAGAGAATTAAGGCATTTAAAAAAATGAGCCTATGAAAGGTAGCTGCGAAAAAGGAAGGTTCAGATTTCCCTATGTATAGACAACACATTGTAATTTCCCAAAATAACTATGTAATTCATCCGTGGGAAATTCTCTCCCGCTGCCCCTTTTTATTTCCTTAAAGAACTCCTACTGTGTATAAACCTTGAAAAACAAAACAAAACAAAACTTTCTGAAATGGACTTAGATTATTTCTCCACTTGGAAGAGAAACAAGACATCCAGCGGCCCAAACGCTCCTTCTCTGCATCTCCTCTCCAGGCTGGGTTCTCTGGGGTAGAAGGGATGTTCCCCAGCACCCAGGGGACCCCAGCCAGGCTCTCTGCTCCTGAGAGGCCTCAGGGCACAGGAGGAGCCTGCTCACATTCTTCACTTTCAGGTCCTCTAATACAGGTTGGGAGTCCCTGATGGTGCAAATGGTTAATGCGCTCAGCTTCTAACTGAAAGGTTGGAGGCTTGAGTCCACCCAGTGGTGTCTTAGAAGAAAGGCCTGGTAATCTACTTCTGAAAAATCAACCACTGAATATCCTAAGGAGCATAGTTCTACTCTGACACACATAGGGTCACCATGAGTTAGAATCAACTCCACAGCACCTGGTAGTGCAGGCTGAAAGCCCCTCCACTCCCAGGGCACTGAGTCTTCAGGACTTAGTCACGCATAAAGGCTCAGTTGTTGACAGTAGAGGGGCAGCGTGGAGTAGTACAAAGGGAAGATGGGCCTGGGGTTTTAATTAAAGGGTGATCGATAGATGTAAGAGTGGTTAAAAACATTCTTTAAATTCTCTCAACTTCATTTTCCATAGTCCGTAAAATGAGAATACTGCCTGCCTCCTAGGGCTATGGAGAGAATTAAATGAAGAAATAAATGTAGGTAATGCATGGATAATTACTAGAGAATTTGAGAAGTCTTAATCTTGCCTGATCTCTTTACCCTTGCAATTGCTGACTTCTTACCAGCCCCCCGTGCCAAACACTCACCTTGAAACTTGACTTCTGCAGCTCTTGCAACTAGTATAATGTGGTGGATAAGAGTGACTCTAGACATTTACTGCCTGTATGACTTTGGCCAAGATGCTTAACCTCTCTGTGCCCTGATGATCTCATCTTTAAAAGTAGGCTTGCAATAGCAACTACCTCATAGGGTTGTTGTGAAGATTAGTTTATAAATATTAAGAGTCAATGGCACATGGTAGTGGGTTATCATCCCTAGAATGTAAACTCTATCAGAATAGGCATTTTCATCTATTTTGTTCCCTGATATATCCCAAGCACCCAGAATGTGTCTGGCGCATAGTCACACTCAATAAATATTTCCGGAATGATCGAATAAAATGGTCGTACTATCTTTTCTGACTGGCTTTCAAAACCCTCTATAATTTGGCGTATTTAACTTTTCCAGTCTTATTTTTTCCTCTACAACCAGCTCAGGAACATAGGTTCCCAGCAATATCAACAGATTGAATATTATTTTTAACAAATTCTGAATTTTCCTGTTTCATTTCTCATGCTCTAGCTATTTCTTCTACTTGGAATGCCTCCCCAATATCCAAGCTATTTCAGCCTCCTAACTCCTATCCATCTTCAAGGCCAGCTCAAACCACATTCACATCAATAAGTGTTTATTGAATTTAATGGACAATCTAAACTTCCAGGAGATATATCTGCTCCCCTCTACACACCCCATCTCATATAAATGTGAAGGTGCCCTCCCCACCCCCATACATGCACACAGCCACAAACATAATCCCAAAGGATCTTTGAGAGACAGGAGTCAGGATTCTCAGGGCCCTGCCATCTCAGACCCTCAGAGCCCTCCCCTGACTCAAGCTGAAACATCTTATAAGCATGTTTTGGATCACTTGAGCACCTCCTTACCCCTTTACCCAAGAAGAACTGCACAGCTGAGAGAGTATAGAGATATCTAGACACAGTGATCACACATTAAAATTCACTCTGCCTTCAGCTTGGGGAGAATGTTTTCAACATCATTTGAAATGGCCAGAGGAAATACATGGAATGTTGTATATCCAGGGCTGACTCTTGCAGCCTTGGAGGCAAAGCTTGCAGATGAAGGGAATGTGCCTGTTACCTTCTTTCTGTTCTCATCGCTCCTCTGCAGATACAAGCTCATGACTGTCCCTTCCATGGAATCTGAGTAGGGTCCTATCTGACCCCAAAGTTATAAAAGAGTATATCAAAATTTGGTGAGGAGGGGACAAGAAGACAGAGAACAGAGACATCTGAGAGGCTCTGATTCTTGCAGCAATGTGACCTCCCCTCCCCCAGAATTTGGATGAAAGGCCCTACCTACTCCATCTCTAAGGTTGGCCCTTAACTGTTAATGTGGGTTTGTTTGATCATATCCTGAATCTACTTCCACAAACAGGAGTTGCAGGGTAAGCACGGCTATGCTTGTTTTTCTGGGGAGATGGACTTTGAAGCTCTTCCCTGCCAGTGCCCGCTGCCCATACCAGGAAAGCAGTGAATTGTCTCTCAGTTCTTAGAGTTTTTCCAGCTCCTTGCAATCATGAACAGATGCATTCTGAGGGCCAGAGTCCCTCCTGCTGCTATTATACATGCTTTATTTTTTACTATGGAGAATAGATTGGAGGACAGGCTCATCGTGTCCAGAGACCTGAAGCTGTGGCTACAAAGTCACCCCAATTCCCTCTCCAGCTCTGTCTCTGTTTTATCTTTTTTTTTTTTTCTGTACTAACTACTGCTTGGATATGAATTTGATTAGTAACCTAATTAAAGCTTATGTATTTTTTTCCCTAACAAAATAGTCCTACCAATAATATGTCAACCAAAAACCAAACCCTTTGCTGTTGAGTCAATTCCGACTCATAGCAACCCTATAGGACAGAGTAGAACTGCCCCATAGGGTTTCCAAGGAGCAGATCACTTAATTGTGCTTATGAGGAACCTGTACGTAGATCAAGAGGCAGCCCTTTGAACAGAACAAGGGGATACTGCATGATTTAAAGTCAGGAAAGGTGTACATCAGGGTTGTATCTTTTCACCATATCTATTCGATCTGTATGCTGAACAAATAATCAGAGAAGCTGGAGTTTGTGAAGAGCACAGCATCAGGACTGGAGGAAGACTCATTAACAACCTGTGTTATGCAGATGACACAACCTTGCTTGCTGAAAGTGAAGAAGACTTGAAGCACTTACGGATGAAGATCAAAGACTTCAGTAATGATTACACCTCAGCATAAAGAAAACAAAAATTCTCACAACTGGACCAATAAGCAACATCATGATAAACAGAGAAAAGATTGAAGTTGTCAAGGATTTCATTTTACTTGGATCCACAATGGAAGCAGCAGTCAAGAAATCAAAAGACAAATTTCATTGGGGAAATCTTCTGCAAAAGACCTCTTTAAAATGTTGAAAAGCAAAGAAGTCTCCTTGAAGACTAAGGTGTGCCTGACCCAATCAGTAGTGTTTTCAATTGCCTCATATACATGCGAAAGCTGGACAATGAATAAGGAAGACCGAAGAAAAACGGACTCCTTTGAATTATGGTGTTGGCGAAGAATATTGAACATACTATGGACTGCCAATAGAACAAACAAATCTGTGTTGGAAGAAGTACAACCAGAATGCTCCATGGAAGCAAGGATGGTGAGACTACATCTCACATAATTTGGACATGTTATCAGGAGAGATCAGTCCCTGGAGAAGGACATCATGCTTGGTAAAGCAGAGGGTCAACGAAAAAGAGGAAGACCCTCAATGAGATGGATTGACACAGTGGCTGCAACAATGGGCTCAAGCATAACAACAATTGTGAGGATGGCACAGGACCGGACAGTGTTCCGTTCTGTTGTACATAGGGTCGCTATGAGTGGGAACCAACTCAATGGCACCTAACAACAACAATAATCTGTCAACACCCAGAGAAGCTAGACATCACATATAATTAGGAGCATATCAATAATGCCAAGTTGTTGTTGTATGCCATGGAGTTGATTTTAACCCATAGCAAATTGCCCCACAGGGTTTCCTAGGCTGTAATATTTATGGGATCAGATTGCCACGTCTTTTCTCCTGAGAAGCACCTGGTGAGTTCAAACTACCGAACTTGTGGTTAGCAGCCAAGGGCTTAACCAATGAGTTACAAGAGCTACTTAATGCCAAATTATATGGATATAAGTGTTCTAGTTTACAAGGCACTTTCAGACCTACTTCTTCAGGTTATATTTATAATAACTGATCCCATGAAGAGAGCTAGGAGACTATAACTGGCCCTTTCACAGTGAAAAATTCTAAGACTTTATTGGCTAAGTAATTTTGGTTTGTAAGTCATTGAATAAATGGAGGGAAAGGAACATTAGGAAGGGAGTGGGAAAAGGTAAGTGGAGAGATCCCAGATGTTACACTGGCAGAATTATGTGGTGTGTCAGACAAAAACCAGGATCCAATTTATCTCATAAGTATTGGGCTTTTAATTAATGTATAGTGATTTCTGAATGAAGTAATCTCCACCAATTACCTTTCTGGTCTTTTTCAGTCTCTTGGTAGTTTGTATGCACTTCTATTCTTGTGACTGACACATTGCACCAGAGAAATCCGACCTCATCATATCATGTCATATCATATCTCATATCATATATATTGTATCATATATCCATCAGTCATCTTCCTATGTAAAACCCTTCAATGGCTTTCCATTGCTCTTAGGATAAAGCCAATATCTTAAGATGATTTGTAATGAGGTTCTATACCACCCTGTCACTAGAGGTCTATTTCTGCCTTATCTTACCTCACAGTCATTCTCACTCTCTCCAATCCAGCCACACTCTCAGTTCCTTGAGTTTGCCATGTCTGCCTGTAGGGCTGCGGCCTTACTCTTCCCACTGCCCAAGTGAAGTTCCTTCATCTAGTCCGAAGAACCAAGCTCAGTCAGCACTTCCTCTGGTACCCGTTCCCTGACATTCCTGACTAGGCCAAACAACTCTATTATAGGCTTTCATAGTCCCATGTCCCTCTCCTTGGTGGGGTTAGTAATTTTATGATTATTTTGTGATTAGTTGATTAATATTTGTTTTCTCATCTACACTGAGAGGTAGAAGTGTTGGATTTGGATTGCTGTGATATCTCAGTACCCACCACCATACTTGGCATATAGTAGGCACTCAATAAGTATTCACTGAGTGAATGAACAAATGAGAAAACAGAGAATAAAGGAAAGTCTTCAAACTTTTAATCCATATTAAAATTTAAAGTTCAAAAGAAAGCTATAGCCCTGTTGCTAAGTGTTCCAAGGATGAAATGGGCAGTGAGTAGATATGGCCTATTTCTGTTTTTTCACAAATTTTTATGAACAAGATTTTGGTCTTAAAGATCTACTGAGGACTTCTTATATATCCTCTTCTTCCTTTTCACTGAGAGTGATCTTCCCTGCCCTTCCTTCCCCTTTCCCTCAAGGAATAGCATTATCCTTTTATAATGACACTTAAATGCTGGTGGGTAGCATCACTCATTTTAACGCAGGAGCCATGGTCCTAAGGGGGGATAGGATGCTGAACCTCTGTCTGAAAAGGACTATACCTTCTTTCACCTTCCCAGCTCTTTGTTAAGAGCCCACCTTGAGCTTATTTACATTAAGAAAAGCATTAGCAGCAGACACACAGCTGTTCCCAAACATCCCCAAGGGGTGCTGTGAGATTTCCTGATGAAAGGGTTTGTTCACGAATTAGCTTAGTAAATCTGACTTGGATTCCAAAAAAAAAATTAGTAAAAAGAACTTTTTAAAAACTGGCTCTGTCAAAAGGGAAGTACTGAGAGAAGAGAGTTTTAAGGCAAGAAAGCCAAAATAGGTAATCATCAAGAAACTACACTGAACAGACTTTTTTCCCTAAAGCAGAAATGAATGTATATTTTCCTCTGTACCACCTGCCTCAGAAATAGGAATGTAACTCAGCAGATTAAATTGGCCTTTACACAATAGTCTTTAAGTCACTAATTCTTAGGGGGAGGAGGGAAAGTGGGAAGGAAGACGTCAAATTGGCTAATTTGGGGCTGGTGTTGGCTAACGCCAATACATTTGTGTCAGGAGTCGGAAGGATTTAACCCTCGACTTGATCTGTGGATGTGCCTGAGGATCAGCAAAGTTTTGAAAGGAAACAAATCAGTGGAGGATTTGTGTTTCGTTCCATCAGTTTGGACCTAAGAATTCAAGAAGATGCTTGTAACACTGTCTTCTGTCTTAGCAGATGTTTTGCCCTGAATCATTGCAACATATAAAGCCCTGACACCTAGGATATCCTGAGGGGAAAAGCAAGAGAGAAGGATGTAATTGTGCCAGTTCATCTGGCTAGGAGACTGAGGGCACAATGTCCTTTGGGCAGAATAAACTGTTATTTGGGGACTTTGTGTTGATCATTTTGTGAGAAGTATACTGGAGGAACAAGTCCAGAGTTGCAAGAAGACATTTGGATGCCTGGGGCAGGAGTCAATTAGTTATAAGGCTCTCTTTTCCTGCATCCATATTTATACAGCATGCATATCCACTAAAAGTCCAATTTAATGAAGTGGTGTCTGATTTATATTCTGTAGCCACTCATTTTAAGAGCCTATGATGTTTTTATTTCATTAATTTGTCCTGCATGTAAATAAAAATAATTAATTACATTTTACAACTTGCAGTATTTAACATGCAGCAAAATGCTTAGATAAGAACTGTACATATGCCTGTTCTGTAGAAGCTCGATGTCTCATATATTCAAGTTCTTCTTTTTACCCCTCAATTCCTTTTCTCATACCAGATTAACATATTTCCCATCATATATTTAAAAAGAAACTTGTTAAAAAAATTTCTGTGAGGCCATCTGGACCTTATTTCCAATTACCCCTGCAACCTTGACTTTCCAGCTGCCATCCACCATCACTGTAGATGTAAAAACAGTTCTCAGATTTGAGAACTAAGAAATTAGCGGTGTAACCACTTTCAACTCTTAAAACAAAGAAATAAATGCTCTACCAACAAAATCTGCTTTAAAAAATGTCCTGTTTTGGGAAGTGCTATTTTGTTGCACCCATCAGATCACGCTTGCTAGCTGCCATCAGATTGGTCTCTGGCTCATGGTAACTGGATGTACAGTGGAATGAAACACTGCCTAGTCCTGGGCCATCCCTATGATGGGTTGGGAATCAGACCATAATGATCCACCAGGTTTTCACTGGCTGATTTTTTGAAGTAGATTGCTAGGCCTTTCTTCCTAGTCCACTTCAGTCTGGATGCTCCACTGAAACGTGTTCAGCATCCTAGCAACACACAAGCCTCCACTGAGAGATGAGTGGTGGCTACACATGAGGTGCACTGGCTGGGAATTGAACCCAGGTCTCCTGTATGGAAGGTGAGAATTCTACCACTGAATCATCAATGCTCCTCAGACCACTCTAAGCCACACCTTACTCTTTGTCAAACTTACTCCAGTTCTGCCCAAGGCCTGGCCCTCACAGGGGCTTAGAGGTGAATTGCTGGGGAGATGGCAGCATCCAGGGTGTGGGTAAGGACTGAACACCAGTTTCCTGAGCCATCAAGTTCACTGAGAAGTGGGGGAGTGTGGAGATTGGGGTGTTGGGGCTATGTGACTCCTCTTTTCCAGCTAACACCCTTCTTTTTCTTTAAGATTGTTGCCTCCAAGATTATGTTTCTGTTTGTCTTCTTTTTCTTTTAAATAAGATAATCTCTAATAAATAGAATAGAGGATCCACTATGAGGGAGGTGGCTATGGAGGCTCTTGACTGGATGAAACCTGTACAGAGGCAAAGTGTCCAGGGGACTAGGGAGGGAGAAAGATAAATGAGGTTTCCGCCTCCATAGAAAAGGAGCACTGGTGGTGCAATGGTTAAGTACTTGGCTACTAACCAAAATGGCTACTAACCAAAAGTTTGAACCCACCAGCTGCTCCACAAGAGAAAAGACCTGGAGATCGGTTCCCGTAAAGCTTTCGGCCTAGGAAACCCTATGGGGCAGTTCTACTCTGTCCTATACGTTTGCTATGAGTCAGAATGGACTCAGTGGCACAAAACAAGCCTCCACAGAACCTGAAGAAATGCCACCAATGAAAACTAAAAGGAGAATGGAGTTGACCACAGGAAGATGGGATATTACTTTTTTGTATATTTTAGTGCATACCTTTCATATGTGATCAACTGAAGTAAATAATACTTTTCTTACATTTCCTATCATATACTATTTTTATTTCCACGTTCCTTTAGAAAATGTGTGTCCTTCCTGGTTGGCAGAGCCTGCTTAAAGCAATCTCTTTTGTCTGTGTTGATATTGACCCTTCACCTGAGACACATTCTTCCCTGTGTGACCCATTCCACATGTCACTGGAGAATCTCAATAGTTAAATTTTTACATGATAGTGAATGCATCATCGAAGAGCAAACATTTTTGAGATTTTTTTGATTTGTTTTAGAACTGCAGCTTGGATATTATCAGATTCACATGTTTACACTGTGCTGTGTCCCACACAACTTGTAAATATTTGATAAATGTTACCTTTTAATTCCTGATAACATTATGAAAGTGTTAAAAAAAAAAATGTTACGGCCGATAACCTCTTTTTGAGCCTAAGATTCACATTTACCATGTGAAGTTATTGATTGACTAGAGCAAAATGATTTTGTTTTATGGAAGCAAAGTCTCTCAGAGGCCATATTCAAACTTTCTCTTCATTTAATTGTGCTTTTTCCAAGGATAGAGATAAGATTTTTTCCCCCCTCTGATTTTCAAATAGGTCAACGAGGGTTTGTCAAGACCAAATATTTATGGACGTATGTGGGTATGCAATTTCCTAATAACAAATGTATGATAATATGTCAGAATGAAAATTTTTTGAGACAGTAATGTTGACTGTCTGAGTTGGGCATTTACTTAAGCTGTATTGCTGGGAATTGAGTACTTGGCCCTCAATCAGATAAAGCACTTTCTGATGAATGAGTCCACATTCTGAAGTGTAACCTCCGAGATCAGGACCTCCAAGCACAATGGTATCATCCTGTGCAGAAAGAACTAGTGATTTTGACACAAGCCTTAGAATGCTTCATTCCAAGCTTACGTTTCACAGAGGATCAATCTTTACCAGTTTAGTTTAATGAACAAAATATCAAATAATAAATTGAAATTTGAAGGGAAAGTGTTTTTGAAATCTGCATACTATATTATTATGATTCTATTTATATAAAATACAAAGACAAGCAAAATTAATCCATGCTATTAGAATATAAGATATTGGTTACCTTGGGGGACAGTGACTAGAAGAGGCATGATGGGGGTTTCTGAGGTGCTAAACTTCCATCTCCTCATCTATAAAATGGGAATAACATTACATCAACCACAGTTGTGAGATTAAAAAAGACAAGGTGGGTGACATCAGATATTCCATAAATTACTTGGTAAATATTGATGATAATCATTCCTGCTAAAACAGGTCTGTTTCTTAATGTGTATACTGGTTTCATAACTGTATCCAGTTTGTGTAAATTCACTGAGCTCTACAGTTATGATATACATATAGGTATGTATACACATTTGAAGGAGCCCCTGGGTGGTGCAAATGGTTAATATGCTCAGCTACTATCCAAAAGTTGGCAGTTTGAGTCCACCCAGAGGTACCTTGGGAGAAAAGCCTGGTGATCTACTTCCAAAAAATGAGCCACTAAGAACCCTGTGGAGCACATGGGATCTCCATGAGGTGGAATCAATGCAACAGCAACTGGTTAGATATATATTTGATAAAATTTTTCATTTTTTGCATATATATTTGATTGAAAATTATACGTATATCACACACATACACACATACACACCTATAAAGTCTGCATATATCCTTTGTAAATTTTAGTTCTATTCCTTTTTAAAGAAAGTTATATTTTCTTTCTTTCAAGTTCAAAAAGGTCTTTCGAGTAAATATACTGCGATTCTCCTTGAATCTAGCACGTGTACACTTAACGCACATTCCTTGAATAAATTTCTTATTATAACCGACTTAGTTTTTGTGTAACTGTTTATATAAGTGAAAACGTATTTTCACCCTATCACCAGGTTCTGAGCTCCCTAAGACTGGGGTCATGTCATGATTATACCCTAGGAGTCTGGCATATGGGAGGCAAGTAATAATTACTGAATTGAATACAAAAGACCAGGTAAGGCAGGATTCCTGATATTCCCCAATTTTGATCCTTAGTTCCTTCAGTCTCTTTCTATTTGAGAGTTCGTAACATACTGAGTAAGAAAGGAAGTTAAAGCATAACCACTTCTGCTGTCCCAGGTTACGTGATCCACAGGAATCCAACCCCAAACCAGGAAGGAGCCAAGGACAGGAACTAAATGACTTCATCACAGCTAGGTAAATAACAGCTAGCACAATGGCTACACCAAACAGAACAAGCTCAAAGTGCAGTGTCATGGCCAGACCTCTCCTGTCATCGGGATGGGTACAGGTGCTCCTTAGCTGACCTTTCTTGTGGGAATGATTACAATCAATATTTGCTAAATAATTTATGGATTATGTGATGTCATGTGCTTTGTCTTTTTTAATCTCTCAACTGCGGTTGAGGTAATGTTATTCCCATTTTATAGGTGAGGAGACTGAAGCTCACGAAGTTAAGCAATTTAACTCTTGGTCACCAATAAATAACAGGATTGTAGCTCAAACCTAGGTCTGGCTGACTCTAAATTCCATGAACTGAGGGCATCACACATTTAAAATGAAGAAAAAAACATGTGATAACTCAGAATTATTCTGATTACACTCAGAGTTCAAAAAAATTGAAGAAATATTAAATTCTTCTACATTGTTTTTTATTTACTGGATGATTTTACAATTAAAAGAGGCATGGATCCTTGTTTTCTTTTCAAAGATAACTAATGTCTACTCAGGTCCTGCGCTGTGCATATAGTATCTCATTTTATCCCTCACAACAGCTCTGGGAAGTAGGTACTACAATAAAACCTGTGAAAGCCAGAACCCATGTAAGGTGGAAACCTGCTAAAGAAGGAAAACTCAAATGTTTTCCACTAATAGAGAGCAATAGAAAAGTGGTAAGACTACACCCCGTCAAAGGCAGAAGACTTGCAAGACCTGAAAAAACAAGGCAGTCCTGTTGGGTTCCAGCTCACACGGGTTTCACTGTATCATTATCTTCATTTAATGATGATGCAACTGAAGATCTGCAAGGATAAGTAACTTTCAAAGATGCACAGTGGTATTGCCAGGGTTGAAAACTAGGTCTTTTTGACTCCAAAGTCTATGCACTTCTCACTCCACCGAAAAAAATAAACCAAACCCGTTGCCGTTGAGTCAATTCCGACTCATAGCAAACCTATAGGACAGAGTAGAACTGCCCCACAGGGTTTCCAAGGGGCGCCTGGTGGATTTGAACCACCGGCCTTTTGGTTAGCAGCTGAACTCTTAACCGCTATGCCACCAGGGTTTCCTCTCACTCCATAGAAGATGCTAAATAGGTTTCCTCTCTAGAGCCAGCCCTGATCAATGGCTAGTGGATGCCTGGAGTTCTGTGCTGAATGGACTGTGAGACCACTGCAGAGCCTGCTGGAAAGAGGGCTGGGATAGATTTGCCATTTGCTTATTTTTCCATCCCCGTTAACACTGTTCCCACAACTCACTCCACTTAAGCCACTGGGGATCCACTAGCATTCAATTATCACAAGCCTTCATATGCTACCAACCTGCAAAGCATAGACATGAAGATGATCCACCTTACTGGCTCATCTTTATATTTGTGTGCTACAAAGACTTTACATTCATTTCATAACTAAGTAGCAGGTAAAGAGGTTGGTGATGTTTCTGCTTAGGTTCTAATTTCAAGAAAGAAGAAATTTAAATCACTAAAGCAAACATGGACAAAAATTATTGTTCATAATATCAGTTCAGTTAAAATAAAGGCACTTATAAAAATGCCTACATGATTTTGTGAAAGTGTGAAGCAGACTAGGACAATGAAAAAGGTACTTTTGATTGGAGTCAGCACTGTTTAGTCTCCTATTTGACCATTCACCGGTTCTGCAGCCTTGGACTAATCACTCAAAAGCATGCCAACTCGATCTACAGAAAAGGCCAATTCCTCTCCTCTTTATCATGGGTTTGGGGCGAGAATAAAATCACATCTATAATTGTATGTCAGCTTTTAAAATTATGAATTAATGAAAATCACCCTGCACTTAAAAAGAATTGCTAATGCATGTACTCTTACTGTAGTGTATAGGATAGTTGTGCTGGGAATCACCAGATAACTCATGCCAGATGAAGAAACGTTTACTGTCTGCCATTCGTACAAATTGGTTACTAAAAAGGGAAACAAAGTTTGGATAAGCTAGTAGTTTTAGCACAGTAATTTTTGAAATATAGAACTACTAGGATGTAAATTTGGATCAAAGTTGATCTGGAACCTACAGAGTGTCAATGGGCTTTAGCATCCAGATATCTAATAGAAGTCTTGATTCTGTTCTCTTGAGGGTTGGGAAAAAGCTTACAGGATCATAGGGGGTCATAGACCTAGGAAATCATTTTGACCAATAATGGGAAAGTTCTACCTATATGTCTAAACTTATAATTAATCATGACTGTTACGAACTGTCAAATGAAGGATTCTAAGGTCTCAGCCAGGCTTACCAGGAAAGAGCCACAGTTGATCAGCAATACCTGTCAAAAGTGTGACATAGATGAGTCGTGGTATGCATGCCATGTACATGATTCCCGTGAACTAATTCAACCACTGTATTTTACAATTAATAACGCTAAGGTCCTAATAGGGGAAGTGACTTAATCAAAGCCACACAGAAGGTCAATGAATAAGTTAAGAATTGAACTCAAATTCTCCAGTCCAATGCAATTCCTTCACAATACACTTCTCATCGAATAAGGCACAGAATATTTTTATTTGTTTATAGCTGAGTTTATCTGTGCTTTACATTTTAGTCCATAATGGAATATTCAGCATGTCATGGTGACACCTTTCTTCAGGGTGTTTTTACTCTAGCTTAAACCACATCATTTCTAGACTACTCTACCAGAAATGCAGCCTTCACTGAAGATAAACCAGATTCCTAGAAAACAAGTGGGCACTGATTTATTTTTATTGACGTGTTTTTACTAACTGACAGGAAGTGTTCTTTGAACATCTTTCTCCCAACCATTCCACTCCAATAAGCTATTGAGTTTGATAATTTCTAACACATGGTCCATCTCACTGTCTGGAGAGCTGAAAGTCTCACCAGTCATAGTGCTAAGCAGGGGACAACAGCCACCGAAGTGTCCTCCACCCATTTGGATGTGGTTATTTTCCTGAGGCAGGACTTGTATCTTGACCTGAACATAACTAACCTATTTTGGGAAGTGTAAACAGGAAATGGACTGGGATATGAATACTTCAGTATGTTCTTGGCTTTAAAAAGAGAAAGATTTAGATAGAAATAAACTTGCAGGTGAACTATTGACATATCCGGTATACAAGGAAAGGCAGGTGTTTGGGGAGCAAAGGTTATAAAACAAAAAGAAAAAACCAGTTTTTTTTCCCCCTTTGAATCCACATGTTATTTACTTAGAGATCATTGACCATTAGGTGTTGTCTAGGATTCCCAGATTCTGTATAATTTTCTGTATGGAAATCAGCCATACAGAGGAATATGATGTTTTGAAGGGTGAATTGGTAAGGGCACTGGAGTCACTGCCATTGGAAGCAGAGTGAAATGACCTCTAGGGTAGAATGAGTCCACTGCATCCTTTTAGCCCAATTTGCCATGCAAGCACTGGAGAAATGTGGTATTAACAAATTCTAATAAAATCTAGGGGAAAAAAAACCCACAACTCCTCTTGATGGATATTCTCACCTAACAAAAAGGGCTTCTCGGAGCTTAGTTCTACCTGGTTTTTATTTTTTTTTAAATCAATATGTAGTAATATCCATGTCACTAACAATTAGAACAGAAGATAAAAACATTTACTCATAATCCCACTGTCCAAACACAACCATTGTTCGCATTCTGGTGTACTTCTTCTTGGTATGTTTTCCTGGGCATATATATTTTCTATAGCTGTAATTTATTATTACTTAACCCCACAGCATATGCTTCCCCCTTCAATGGCTGACTTTTCAGAAGCAGATCACCAGGACTTTCTTCCTAAGCACTTCTGGGTGGACTTGAACCTGTAGCCTTTCAGTTAGCAGCAGAGCACATTAACTGTTTGCACCGCTTAGGGACTCCTGCTTTTTTCATATGTCTTTAACCATTATCTCTTTTTTCCAAAAACATAATTTCTAACAGCTGCATAATATATTATCAACTATATGTGCCATACTTTATATTTTTAAGTACTTTATTGCTTGATATTTATTTTCAGTTTCTGGTTATAATATTTTAACTAATGCTTCTATGAACGTCTGACAAATTTCCGTATCCTTGATGTATTTGGTTAATTTCTCCTATCATTCCCACTCTCATTTTCATTGTCAAGTATTATTATTACTACTATTGCAAATGGTAGAATATTTTAAATACTTGAACTTTTCCAAAATTTTGTCTGCTGTTTCCTCAGTTATGACCTTGGCCTGAATGAATGCAGTTTTGTTTCCATACTCCAGTCCATACTCAGCTTCCTATGAAGAGAAAGACAGTGTTTAGATTTCTTCAGAGAGCTTCAATTACATTCTAGGTACAATACTCCTCTGTGCTGGTGGCCACAGCAGGTACACCATTGAGCAGGCCTGCCTGAAATAAAAATGGCACTTTTATGGCTATAGATACATTTGTCCAAAGACCATTTAATCACTCTGAAGGTTTTTCCCCCTTTTCTGTAGTGCAGCATTTTGTAACTGTAGAGTTCTGCTAATGCACACTTCTGCCGGGAAGCTTCCCAGGGTGGGGCCCAAAAGATGCTAAGTGGTGGTGGGGAGATGGGGGAAAGCCATTAACACTCCAGCAGCGAGGTCACATTTGCTGTTTCCTTTTGTTTGCAGGATACAAATTAAAAAGCTGCTCTGTACTTTCACCATTGCATCCCACCTAAACACACTCTTGGGTCATCTCACTCTGGTCCCATCTTTTGACAATTAGCCACCCATTAACAGGATGATTGAAAAAGAGCCAGAGTGGTTTACACAGAAAGTGTTTACTCTTTTCAAGGAAGAACACACATCTCTACAGTTTCGTTAATGCTTTGGCTGATTAGTACACAAAATAAAATACTTGTACTCTAGAAAGCGCTAGCAAAGAGAAGAAAGTGGGGCAGGAAGGAAGAAAATTAAGGAGCAAAAACAGCCCGTAGAACTTTCTTCTTTTTCTTTTTCCTTTTTGCAAACATGCTTCAAAAAAAGAGGAGAAGACTGTTATCTTGCTTCTGTTCCTTCTTTACAGCCAGTATTACCAGCCATTTTCCTTGTACTTTACTATTATTATCTTGGTGATGGCTGTGACATGTTGATCATATATGGCAGTGAGAAAAATTGATTTCGCTCAACAGAAATGCTTCCAATTTTCCCAGGGCTATAATTTTATGTCCACAACAAAATAAAAGGGTCATTTTCCTTAAGATGAGGGGAATTGAAATCTTTGATAAAAGCTACAGTAAATGTTGTACTTTTGATTGCGGAAACTGTGGTTTTCACAAACATCCAACCTGTCTGATTTGGGGGCGTGGGCTGGGGGCAGGGAGGAAGAGTTTGGAGGTAAAGAATTGGTATTATTTTTCTTTGAAGCGCTAAATTGGCTTTAAGAATGCCCTGTAAGGCCACAGATTCGTTCTAAGGGCTCATATTCCCATTAAAGGGAAGCTGCAGGGGTGCTGGTCAGAGCTACCTGCCAACAAGCAAAGGGACTCAAAAGAGCCACAGTCAAGCAGATGGCCCTTCCTCAAAGAATGAACGAACACCTGTGCAGTCGTCAGCTCACAGTGCGTCTGTCACTAAATATATTAATAAACTCATCCATGTCACTTTGCAAGCCAAAGATGTTTTATACCAAAGAAGATGGTGAGTGGGAGGGTGGAGGCCCGGGACAAATCAAAGTCGCACAGGTACAGGAAGAACAACAAGAAGCTGTTTTCTGACTGGTGTCCTAATGTGGCTTTTGTTTGAGTACTAGGCTTTACCCAATCTGATAGAAACTGATTTCCAAGTAGCTGATGAAGCAACATTTACCAACAAATATTTAGAATTAGAGACCTTCGCTTCACCCTGAATCTGCACGCAGGGTTAAACTGTAAACTTTCTAGCTAAATAACCAAGGGTTTTATCTGACATTTGATTCACCAGCTGAAAATTTTGTATGTGTTGACTATGGACACATGAGAGGAGATGAAACAATCTAGTCATTTCAAATGCTGATTGTTTTTGAACTAGAAGTAATCTACGCTCTTATGCATTTTCCATGTGGTCTACAATAAACAAGCATGACTTGTGTAATCAGAAAAAAAATTTATTATAGGATTTCCTTAAATAATGAATACTCATTTGTTAGAAAGCAAAATTCACAATTCTTTATGAATCTGGGAATACGTTCTTCTGGGAAAATAGCTCTTAAGAATAGTAAAAGTATAAGAAAAATCACAGCAATCTTTCTAAAAGCATGTATTGTAAGGAAGACAGTCTTGATGCCTCTTGTTTATTTTTTTCTTCTTGAATATTCTGTTAACTCTACAAAAGTAAAATGTGAAATTTCTAGTATTCATACAGTTCTGTATGTGTTTTCGTGGTTCAGCTGATTTTCTCATCAAATCAGATGGAATAAGTTCATGTTGATAAAACCGTTCCATTGCCATTGAGTCTATTCCGACTCATAGTGACCCTATAGGACAAAGTTTGCAAGGCTGTAATCTTTACGGAAGCAGACTGCTACATCTTTCGCCCTCTGAGTGGCTGGTGGATTGAACTGCCAACCTTTCGTTTAGCAGCCAAGTGCTTAACGACTGCATCACCAGGGCTCGTCATGTTGATAAAGAATTTGAAAGTAAAATGTAAACAAAAAGGTTATATGTCTTATTTTCAAGACTATGGGGTAAAGTGCTGTTGTTGGGTGCCATCAAGTTGATTCCAGTCCATGTGACGGGGTAGAACTGCCCCATAGCATTTTCTTGGCTGTAATCTTATAGGAGCAGATCGCTAGGTCTTTCTCCCATAGAGCCACTGTGTGAGTTTTAACTGCCAACTTTTCAGTTAGCAGCTGAGGGCTTAATCTTTTTGTGCCACCAAGGCTCCTTACATGGGGTAAAGTAAAAAAATAAATAAATAAAACCAAACCCGTTGCCATAGAGTCAATTCCAACTCATAGCTACCCTCTAGGACAGAGTAGAGCTGCCCCCATAGGATTTTTAAGGAGCAGCTGGTGTATTTGAACTGCCAACCTTTTGGTTAGCAGCTGAGCTCTTAACCACTGTGCCACCAGGGATCCATGTGATAAAGTAGGGATCAGTGAAGTACAAGCTTCTGGCCAAATGCAGTCTACTGTCTGTTTTAGTGTGGCTGTGAGCTAAGAATTCTTTTTAATTTTTTTTAATTGTGTGAAAAAAATCAAAAGAAGAATAATAAATATTTCATGACACATGAAAATTATATAAAATTCACATTTCAGTGTCTATAAGTAAACTTTTATTGAAGAGTCACACCCATTCATTTACCTTTTATTTATGTCTGCTTTAGCACTACAATTACAGAGTTGAGTAGTTGCAACAATGACCATAGCGACCCTAACAAACAGAGTATAGCTGCCCCTTAGAGTTTCCAAGGAGCACCTGGTGGATTCGAACTGCGGACGTTTTGTTAGCAGCCAAACTCCTAACTACTATGCCACCAGGGTTTCCAACAATGAACATATGGCCCATAAAATCTAGAATACTTACCATCTATCCTTTTCCTTTCCCTATAACCAGTTACTGTCTAGTGAATTTCAACTCCATGGGTGCTGAGTAGAACTATGGCTGTGACCTTTCGGAAGCAGATTGCCAGGCCTTTTTTCCAAGTGCTTCTAGGTGAGTGTTATGAATTGAATTGTGTCTCCCAAAAATGTGCATCAACTTGGCTAGGGCATGATTCCCAATATTATACAATTGTCCACCATTTTGTCATCTGACGTGATTTTCCTATGTGTTGTAAATTCCACCTCTATAATGTTAATGAAGCAGGATTAGAGGAAGTTATGTTAATGAGGCAGGACTCAATCTACAAGATTAGGTTGCATCTTGAGACGATCTCTTTTGAGATATAAAAGAGAGAAGTGAGCAGAGAGACAGGGAACCTCACACCACAAAGAATGAAGAACCAGGTTGGAAGTGCATCCTTTGGACCCAGGGTCCCTGCGCTGAGAAGCTGCTAAACCAGAAGAAGATTGGTGACAAAGACTGTCTTAGTCATCTAGTGCTGCTGTAACAGAAATACCACAAGTGGATGGCTTTAACAAAGACAAATTTATTCTCTCACAGTCTAAGAGGCTACAAGTCCAAATTCAGGGCATCAGCTCCAGGGGAATGTTCTTTCTGTTGGCTCTGGAGGAAGGTCCTTGTCATCAGTCTTCCTTTGGTCTGTGAGCAACTCAATGCAGGAACCTCAGGTCCAAACAACACGCTCTGCTCCTGGCACTGCTTTCTTGGTGGTATGAGGTCCCCAATTATCTGCTTGCTTCCCTTTCCTTTTATCTCTTGCAAGATAAAAGATGGTGCAGACCACACCCTAAGGAAATGCCCTTTACTTCGTGTCATGGACTGAATTATGTCCCCCCAAAAATGTGTGTATCAGTTTGGCTGGGCTGTGATTCCTGGTATTGTGTGATTTTACTACATGTTGTAAATCCTGCCTCTATGATGTTAATAAGGGAGGATGGGTGGTAGTAGTGTTAGTAAGGCAGGGCTCAATCTACAAGACTGGATTGTGTCCTGAGGCAATCTCTTGAGATATAAAAGACAGAACTGAGCAGAGAGACAGGTGGACCTCATACCATCAAGAAAACAGCACCAGGAGCAGAGCTCGTCCTTTGGACCTGAGGTTCCTGTGCAGAGAAGCTCCTAGACCAGGGGAACATGGATGAGAAGGCCAACAGAGAGAGAGCCTTCCCCTGGAGCTGACACCCTGAATTTGGACTTTGAGCTTGCTTTACTGTGAGGAAATAAACTTCTCTTTGTTAAGGTCATCCACTTGTGGTATTTCTGTTATAGCAGCACTAGATAACTAAGATACATTGGATCAGGGATGTGACCTTAGTAAGGGTGTTAATACAATCCCACCCTAATCCTCTTTAACATAAAATTACAATCACAAAATGGAGGACAACCGCACAATTCTGGGAATCATGGCCCAGCCAAATTGATACACACATTTTTGGGAGGACATAATTCAATCCATGACAAAGACCTACCCCCAAATCTGACAAAGAGAGAAAGCCTTCCCCTAGAGCTGGTGCCCTGAATTCAGACTTCTAGCCTCCTAGACTGTGGGAGAATAAATTTATTTTTGTTAAAGCCATCCACTTGTGGTATTTCTGTTATAGCAGCACTAGATAACTAAGACAGTGAGTTAGAACTGCCAAACTTTCAGTTAATAGTTAGCACTTAACCATTTGTGCCATCCAGAGACTCCTCATTTTTGCTGTAGGGGAAGTTTATTAGATAATTATCCTAAAGCACTCTGAGTAGAAGTTATCACATAAATACACCAAATACATAAATAACTCTATTATGTAGGCATGAATGTTACCTTTTGCTATGGATAAAGCTCACTGATAGGTGTGAAGCCATCAAGAAATCTTCCCTTCACAAATCATAATTTAGACAAAGTTTAGATCTATAGATCTTACATCTGTGGTACAGACCATTTGTCTGGGTTATGAGGAGTCAGTCCTGAAAAGTGAGTGAGATGTTTTCAAGGGGATCCTTCAAATATTAAAAATTCTCAGAGCACCCAGAAGATCTAAGTGCTTAACTATGCTGTCTAACAGCATTTATGCTCCTCTATTCAGAAGTGCAGGTAATAGGGGAAGAAAACTCACTTCATTTCTTGGGAGTTGTGCACTTTGAATGTCCAGCTTTAGATGACAGCAATTATAAATGGCTCTGAAAACCCTGGCTCAGGCAAGATGAATGACAAGCCATAAGTAAGTGATACTCTTTTGAATCCATGGTCCCACCTTTTTAATATGAAAAGTTCCCTGCATTAAGAATAGTAACAATGAATTAAAGTAACTTGCCTGTCTCATTAACATGTGGTCTGATATAGGTAAATCAGTTTGGAGGATGTCAGTGCATTTAATCCTTCCCAAGGGTGAATTATGGCTTTTTCCAATTTGTTGACCTTCTGGCTACACCCAGAAGAGTTTCCTCATCTCATCACAAGCTTGCCTTGGATACCAAGCAGTCTGTGCTGAACCAGGAATGTGAATGGGCCCCTTTGCATTTATTCTGGCAAACACAGTATATTAGTTCATGCTGAAATACCAAGGGAGCAGCAGGTGTTTATTCAGAAAATCATCAGGCTGCACTGAAAACACACCTCCTCAGACAAGTTGTGAAGTTATGCTTCTCGTTGCTAGTGTAGAATCAGCCTTCTGGTGTGAATTGCACTTCTTAAGGGTCAGTATTTGAGACATTGTAGAACATGTTTATGTCTTTAGGACAGGATTTGCAAGTAAATGGTATGTAATTTGAGAGGCCAAATGGATTTTTCAGGATCTCTACAATGCTCCAGATATGGTTCAGTGAGTATGTGATTTGCGTGGGTGGCCACATCTCCAGATCAAAATCTTTCAGACTGTCATGCACATCTATCCAGCCTTGGCTCCCACCTGAAGATGAATGAATAATGCCTACAATAGCCAATGGGATCTGGCTCTCCTGGGTCTCCTGTTCCTTTGGCTGACAGTACCTGCCCATTAGTGAAGAGTTCACAGTGTTCTTTCAAATCAGTTCTCCGTGATATACGTTAATAGGTGTTCAATGAGGAAAATAACTGCTTTGTGGACAAATAAATGTGATAAATGCTGAGTTAAATAATCTTAAATAAATCTGTTTACTGTACTACTTCTCAGAGCTTTTAGTATGGTTATAAGCACTGAGCATCTCTAAAGGACAATGTTATATGCATTTACTAAACTATTTGATCAGAAACACTGCTTTCAATCAACAACTAGATTTCCATGATACACAACTTAGGAAATGCTTAATTAAGGCTTTAGGAAATCAAGGGGGTGAGAAGCTCTCATCCAACTAGTGAGTGGGAGTCACCTATGTTAATAGAATCATAGAATATCAGAGGTGGAATGGCTCTTAGTGTTTTTCTAACTAAGGAGTTCTCGAACTGTGGGCAGTGGATTCCTAGGAGACATCACAGTTATCGCAAGCTCATGTACTCCCATGTCTTTCACATGTAGGTACTACAATTTTTCAAAAACATGTAGTTGCTTCTGTGATTAATAATTGTACATTTATTTTAAATCACTTATGAATTCACCAGAGGTTTTCTGTCATTTGTCAACCAACAGGACCACACATATAATGTGGGTGTCTGGGACATTTTTGCAAGTAAAAATTAGTTCTCTTACAAGGAAATATTTGGAGCTATTGATCAAGTCAAGGATCTTCATTCTATGTATGAAGGATTGACATCGGTCTCTTTAGAATGTGATCAGAATGGTTCCCTCACAGTTTCTTGGTAATCCCCATTCTCTTTGTGGTTGGACAAGAAGTCTTTGAATCACTGTTTTTTAGGACAGCTTAAAGCATAAGTAGTTTGTAGAGGTAGTTTCCAGCCTCTCTGCAGGCAGGTTGGAATTTCAGTCTGACCAAGGAACAAACTAGTAAGTAGGATCATTAGTGATAACAGGGTTAGGATATTTTAGGAATCACACAAACACCTGTGTAATTTGGGTTGCTTGAGCCAGAACAGGATTTGTAGGAAGGCTTTGAGAGGTTGGAGATGGTTTAAGACAGGACTGGTGATGGATTAGGACACTTTGTCCATAAACCAGTGCAGGCCAAACAGAGGGCATGAAAAGACGCACATCTGCTAAGGTGGGCAGTAAAAATGAGTCATCTAGTAAACATGCATCAGGACATTATTTAATCTGGATGTTAAAGTTTCACTCTAATTAGGATAGATTATAGGAAGTTTCAAATTACTAAAGATAATAAAAACGGAGATGATGAATTTAGGAATGGGGGAAAGTGGAGGTTCAGTGGTAGAATTCTCACCTTCCTGTGGGAAACCCGGTTTCAATTCTTGGCCAATGCACCTCGAGTACAGTCAATACCCACCAGTCAGTGGAAGAATACATGCTGATGCTGAACAGATTTCAGAGGAGCTTCCAGACTAAGAGAGACTAGGACAGAAGTCCTGCTGATCTACTTCTGAAAATCAGCCAATCAAAGCTCTATGGATTAAAATGGTCCAATCTCATTGTGTGTGGAGTTGCCATGAATCAGAGGCCAACTCAACAACAGGTAACAACAACAACAACGTGTTTATGAATATACATCTATTAGTTAATTCATTGCTTCAGCAAAAATTACTCAATGTCTGTGTTGCTAACTGAGTGATGGGGCTACCAGTTGCCATTGAGTGAATTGTGACTCATGGAAACCCCATGTGTGTCAGAGTAGAACTGTGCTCCATAGAGTTTTCTTTTTAAATTTTATTTATTTATTTATTTTGTTGTTGTTAAGAATATACTCAGCAAAACATACACCAATTCAACAGTTTCTAGAAATACCATTTAGAGACATCGATTACATTCTTTGAGTTGTGCAACCATTCTCACCTCCTTTTCTGAGTTGTTCCTCCCCCATTAGCAAAAATTCACTGCTCCAGGATCCTATCTAATCTTTTTTCGAGTTGCTGTTGTCAGTTTGATCCCAATAGATAGTTCTTAAAAGAACATTATGTTCAAGGCAGAAGTATTTTTAATTGTTAAGTAAACTATTGTTAGTTTTAAGTAGACTTCAGGGGATTTTTTGGTTTAAGGTTTAAAGACCCTCTGAGGACAATAGTTTTAGGGATTCATCCAGCCTTCATGACTCCAGAAAGTCTGGAGTCCATGAGAATTTGAAATTCTGTTTTGCATTTTCCCCCTTTTGATCAGGATACTTCAATAGAATCTTTGATCAAAATGTTCAGTAATACAAAGAAGGACAATCCATCATGAAGACATAACCATAATAAATATCTACTGATCCAATGACAAGGCTCCAAAATACATAAAACAAACTCTAACAGCACTAAAAAGAGAAAGTGACAGTTCCACAATAATAGTAGGAGACTTCAACACACCACACTCAGTAAAGGACAGAACATCTAGAAAGAAACAACAAAGATTCAGAGAGCTATAGGCCAAAATAACCAACTTGACCTCATAGACATATAGAACACTAAACCCAACAGCTGCAAAGTACACATTCTTTTCCAATGCACATGGAACATTCTCTGGAATAGACCACATCTTAGGCCACAAAGCAACCCTCAACAAAATCCAAAACACTGAGATAACCCAAAGTATCTTCACTGATCACAAGACCATCAAAGTATAAATTAACAGGAAGAGCAAGGAAAAAAATCATTTACATGGAAACTGAATAATACCCTGCTTACACATCACTGGGTAATAAAAGAAATCAGAGATGGAATCAAAAAATTCATAGAATCAAATGAGAATGAAAACACATCATACCAAAACCTTTGGGACCCAGGAAAGGCAGTCCTCAGAGGACAATTTATAGCAATAGATGCATACATCAAAAATGAAGAAAGGGACAAAATCAAAACATTAACTACACAACTCAAACAAATAGAAAGAGAACAGCAAAGGACGGCCACAGCCACTAGATAAAAGGAAATAATAAAGATGAGAGCAGAAATCAATGAAATAGAGAATAGAAAAACAATAGAAAGAATAAACAAAACTAAAATTGGTTCTTTGAAAGGATCAACAGAATCGACAAACCACTGGCCAAATTGACAAAGGAAAAACAGAAGAGGATGCAAATAACCCAAATAAGAAATGAAATGGGGACATTACAACAGATCCAACTGAAATAAAAAGGATCATAATAGAGTTTTATGAAAAACTACACTCCAACAAATTTGAAAACCTAGAGGAAATGGACAAAGTTCTAGAAACTCACTACATAACCAAACTAACACAAACTGAAGTTGAAAATCTGAACAGACCCATAAGAAGAGAAGACATTGAAAAGGTAACTAAAAAAAAAAAAAAAAAAAAAAAAAACCTCTCAATAAGAAAAGCTCTGGCCCAGATGGCTTCACTGGAGAATTCTACCGGACAGTCAGAGAAAAGCTTATACCAGTACTACTCAAACTATTTCAGAACATAGAAAAAGAAAAGATACTTCCAAATTCATTCTATGAAGCCAGCATAACCCTGATACCAAAACCAAGCAAAAACACCACAGAAAAGAAAATTACAGACCAATATCTCTCATGAATATAGATGCAAAAATTCTCAACAAAATTCTAGCCAAAAGAATTCAGCATCATATCAAAAAAAAATAATACACCACAACCAGGTAGGATTCATGCAAGGATGGTTTAACATTAGAAAATCAATCAATATAATCCACCACAAATAAAAGGAAAGAAAAGAATCATATGATCATCTCAATCAACACAGAGAAGGCATTTGTTGAAGTCCAACACTCATTCCTGATAAAACTCTCAATAAAATAGGTATAGAAGGGAAATTTCTCCACATAATAAAGGGTATCTATACAAAACCAACAGCCAACATCATTCTTAATAGACAGAGGCTGACAACAGGAGCAAGACAAGGATGCCGTTTAGCACCACTCCTGTTTAACATTGTGCTGGAAGTCCTAGCTAGAGAAATAAGGCACGAAAAAGACATAAAGGCATTCAAATTGGTAATGAAGAAGTAAAACTGTCCTATTTGTGGATAATATGGTACTATACATAGAAAACCCAAAATAATCCACGAGAAAACTACTGGAACTAATACATAAAAAAGAGTAACAGGATATATGATAAATATACAAAAATCATTTGGATTCCTATATACCAACAGTGTGATGAAATGGAAATCTGGAAAACAATAAAATTTATAATAGCCCCTAAAAAAATAAAATACTTAGGAATAAATCTAACCAGGGATGTACAAGACCTATACAAATAAAACTACAAAACACTACTGCAAGAAACCAAAAGAGACCTACATAAATGGTAAAACATGCCATGCTCATGGATAGGTAGACTCATCGTTTTGAAAATGTCAATTCTACGCAAAGCAATCTAAAAATACAATATAATCCTGATCCAAATACCAAGAGCATTCTTTAAAGAGATGGAAAAACTGATCATTAACTTTATGTAGAAAGGGAAGAGTCCCTGGATAAGTAAAGCACTACTGAAGAAGAAGAATAAAGTAGGAGGACTCACACTACCTGACATCAGAACCTGCTATACAGGTATTGTAGTCAAAACAGCCTGGCACTGGTACAATAACAGATACATTGACCAATGGAACAGAACTGAAGACCCAGATGTAAGTCCATCCACCAATGGCCACCTGATCTTCAACAAGGGCCCAAAGTCCATCAAATGGGGAAAAGAAAGTCTTTTTAACAAATGATGTTAGCAAAACTGGATGTCCATCTGCAAACAAATGAAACAGGACCCATTCCTTACACCATACACAAAAAATAATTCAAAATAGATCAAAGACCTAAATATAAAACTGAAAACTATAAAGATCATAGAAGAAAATATAGGATCAATGCTAGATGCCCTAACACATGGCATTAACAGGATACAAACCATAAATAACAACACACAAACTCCAGAAGATAAGCTAGATAACTGGGATCTTCTAAAAATCAAACACCTATGCTCTTCAAAAGATTTCACCAAAAGAGTAAAAAGAGAACCTACAGACTGGGAAAAAAAAGTTTGGTTATGACAAATCCAACAAAAATCTAATCTCTAAAATCTACAGGAAAATCCAACACTTCTACAACAAAAACACAAATAATCTTTTTAAAAAATGGGCAAAGGATATGAACAGACACTTCACCAAAGAAGACATTCAAGTGGCTAATAGACACATGAAGAAATGCTTGAGATCACCAGCCATCAGAGGAATGCAAATCAAAACCACAGTGAGATACCATCTTACCCCGACATTACTGGCACGAATCAAAAAAATAGAAAATAAAAAATGTTGGAGAGGCTGTGGGGAGATTGGAACTCTTATGCACTGCTGGTGAGAATGCAAAATGGTACAACCATTTTGGAAAACGATATGATGCTCCCTTAGAAAGCTAGAAATAGAGATACTACATGATTCAGTAATCCCATCCTAGGAATATATCCTAGAGAAATAAGAGCCGTCACATGAATAGAGATGCACACCCATGTTCATTGCAGCATTGTTCACAATAGCAAAAGGTGGAAACAACCTAGATGCCCATCAAAAGATGAATGGATAAACAAACCATGGTACATAGACACAGTGGAGTACTATGCAATGATAAAGAGCAATGATGAACCTGCGAAGCATCTCACAACATGGATGAATCTGGAGGACATTATGCTGAGTGAAATAAGTCCATCACAAAAGGACCAATATTGCATGAGACACCACTATAAAAACTCATGAAAAGGTTTTCAAACAAAAAGAAACAATCTTTGATTGTTATGAGGGAGGGGAGTGGTGGGGAGGGAAAAACACTAACTAGACAATAGGTAAGTGGTAACTCTGGGAAGGGTAAGACAGTACACAATACTGGGGAAGCTAGCACAACTTGTCCACGGCAAGGTCATGGAAATTCCATAGACACAACCAAATTCCCTAAGGGACCATATTACTGGGCTGAGGGCTGTGGGGACCACGGTCTCAGGGAACATCTGGCTCAACTGGCAAAGCATAATTTATAAAGAAAATGTTCCACATTCTACTTTAGTGAGTAGTGTCTGGGGTCTTACAAGCTTGTGAGCAGCTTTCTTAAGATACTCCACTGATTTCATCCTGCCTGGAGCAAGAAAGTGTGAAGAAAACCAAAGACATAAGGGAAAGATTTGTCCAAATGACTAATGGACAACAAGTACTACAACCTCCACCAGACTGAGTCCAGCACAACTCGATGGTGCTTGGCTATCACCATTGACTGCTCTGACAGGGATCACAATAGAAGGTCCCGGACAGAGCTGGAGAAAAATGAAGAAAACTAACTCACAAAAAAAGACCGGACTTACTGGCCTGACAGACTGGAGAATCCCCAAGAACGTGACCCCCGGACGCACTTTTAGCTCAGTAGTGAAGTCACTCGTGAGGTTCACCCTTCAGCCAAAGATTAGACATGTCTACAGTACAAAAGGAGACTAAATGGGCTCACCAGCCCAGAGGCAAGGACGAGAAGGCAGGAAGGGACAGGAAAGCTGGTAATAGGAAACCCAAGGTTGAGAAGGGGAAAGTGTTGACATGTCATGAGATTGGCAACCAATGTTACAAAACAATGTGTATTAATTGTTTAATGAGTAGCTAGTTTGTTCTGTAAACCTTCATCTAAAGTATAATTTAAAAAAAAAAGAAAAACAATAAGAGAAAATCAATGAAAACAAACAAGAAACGAAAATGTTCAGTAATGGTAGCAGGGCACCATCCAGTTCTGGTCTCATGGCAAAGGAGGCAGTTTATGTAGGCAATTAGCCACACACTCCATATCCTCCTCCTATTCCTCACTCTTCTTCTTCCTCTGTTGCCACAGGTAAATAAAGAGCAATAGTTAAGTACATAGGGTTTTCAATGGCTGATTTTTTTCAAGTACATCACCAGGCCTTACTTCTGAGGCTCCTCTGAGTGGACTCAAACTGCCAACCTTTTGCTTAGCAGCTGAGTGTATTAACCATTTGCACCACCCAGGGATGCCAAGTGATGGGGCTACAAGACTAAAAACAGTAACAACAAAACAAATAAAAACAAAACATGGTCCTCGCCCCTATAAGCTTACAAACTGATTGAAGAGAGATAACTAAAGAGGCATTTACAGTACAATGAGAAGTGCTAGTATAGATGTAAGTACAGGTTACTCCATGAAAGGTGAATCTTTCTCATTCATGTGGTGGGGGGCAGGGGGAAGAATGGGAAATCAAGCAAGGCTCTACAGAGGAAATAATAGATTTTCTAAGACCTGAAGGATATGTTTTGTCAACAGATAAGTAAAGAAAGTGTGAAACAGAGTTATTGCTAGAGAGAACAGCAGGTAAAAAAAGCTTGGTGTTGAGTGACACTGGCAGCAAGATTACTTTGGAAAACTGAAAGTAGTTCAGTACAACTTTAAGACGTGTGTGTTTGGGGTGTTTGGAGAGAAGGGGTGGCATGTGGCAGGTACAACAGGTGAAGCTAAGGGCCATGTAAGATATGTTAATGTGAGTGAGAACTTTATTACAAAGGCAATAAGAAACTGTTAGAAGATAGTAAGCAGAGAATTGTCATGATCACTGACTTGAATATATTTCAGGAAGACCAACATGAACCTGAAAAGAAGTGTTTTTTGTGAATATGAGGTGACCATTTAGAGAAAGACTAATTAGAGATTAGCAGTAATCCAGAAGATAGATTATTTAGTGTGATGATGGTGGGAAAGAAATGGACAGGGTTCAGAGATAGAAGGTAAACTTAATAAGACATTGTGATTGACTAGATGTGGAAATTGGGAGGCACAGGTAAGAGTTAAAGATAATGATAGTCACTTCCTTGGGCACATGTGTGGATGGTGCTGTCATTTACTGCATAGGTGTCATCTTTAGGGTGAGGTGGTGGTGAGAAGGCTAGATAATACAATCTGGTTATTTTTGTCTATAAACTAAATCTTTTATTGTTAAAGTATTAAAGCTGTCTCCATCTTTTATTATTGTTGTTGCTGTTTTCCTCATATCCTGACTTTTCTTAGGCAATGACAAAGTAACACTTACATTTTCAGTACTCATGTTTAAGTTTATATTTTTCTATTACTATCTACAGTTAATCAAAAGGATCCATCTGCAAGTGACAAGTTCTATTCCCTTCTCTTCTTGTTTTTCATTTTGAAAAGCCAAGCCAGAGACTAGCAGAAAATATTTGCAAAAAAAATATTCAATAAAGGACTTGTATTTAAACCCATTGCTGTTGAGTTGATTCTGACTCATAGTGACCCTATAGGACAGAGTAGAACTGCCCCATAGGGTTTCCAAGGAGCAGCTGGTTGATTCGAATGGCTGACCCTTTGGTTAGCAGCTGAACTCTTAACCACTACACCACCAGGGCTCCATATAGCCACTAAAATGACCAACATTTAAAAAATTGACCATACTAACTTTTGGGGAGGATGTGGAGAACATGGAACTCTCTTACACCGCTGGTAAGAATGTAGAATGGTACATTTTGGAAAACAGTTTGGCAGTTTCTTGAAATGTTGAATGTATATCAACCCTAAAATTCAGGCATTCTACCCCTAGGCTTTTACCCAAGAAAAATAAAAGCATATATCCCTACAAAGACTTACAATTACAGGCATCCCAGGGTTACAAATGAGATCCATTCCTAAGTGTGTTTTTAAGAATTTGTAGCGGGGGGAGCCAAGATAGTGGATGCACCACACCGTTTCTCTCCAGCAAAGACTTGAAAAGCCAAGTAAAATAAATACAGATTTCAATCCTGGAACTCTGAGCATCAAATGAAGGGATAAAGAACTAGATCAAACACCAAATGGAAGAAGAAAGTGACTGAAAATAGCAAACAAGAAAGGATGAAGCAGAGGTTCCTAGCCAACTGGCCTGGCACAACTATCTTGAAACAAAGACAGTGTTGATCCCAGGTGAGTAGCACAGGAGGCAACTTCACAGAATCCCCATAAAGACACAGAGAAACTGAGAAGACACACCCAGAGTGAAACAAGGTGGACATCGGCACAAACCCCCCTCATCCTTGCACCCCAGACCACTAGGGACCACAGTACAAGCCTTCCTCCTTCCCCCCCCCACCTGTCTACCTGCCTCACCTTTCCTGCCCACCTGACTGTGCCAAATGCCAGCAAGCCATTATGGCATGGACCCAGCCACTCACCCTATCCTACCAGCCCACCCAACTGTACTGTATGCTGGTAGGCTGCTCCAACATGGCTTCAGCCACCACCCTGCCTTTACTGCCCTCCCAATCAAGCTGAACATCAGTAGGCCAGTAGGCCACACTGACTCAGCTGCAGCCCCCTACCCTACCTTTCTTGTCTGCCTGACAGTGCTGAGCACTAGCAGTCCACTCAGGCATGGACTCAATTGCCTGCCCCTCCAGTCTCACACATCGACCCTACTTAGTGCCAGAAGGCCACTCCAGCAAGGCTTTGGCCACCTACCCTTTCCCGCCTGCCTAATCATGTGTGTACATGCTTGCGAGCTGTCCTGCCTGTCACCTGCCTCACCCACCAGGTGAGTATCAGCAACCATGTGCCCGTGTGTTTGCATGCCCCTCATCCATCTCCCTCCCCTCCTCGACACAGGGAGCAGAGGCACCCACATGCTCCTACACCCAGCCATCCTCACCAGGGCCTGCAGTCCAGTGGTGCCTCCTACACCCTCCAGCCACCTGCGTTGGTGGCCTGAGGACCAGCAGCACACCCTCCCCCATTGTGTACTCTAGTGGGCAGGGGAACACCCTCCAACCAGGCAACCATGGACTTGTGGTATCCCCCTGCCTAACCCCCTATGTCACCCCCCAATAAGCGGAGGCTTGTGCCTGCTTTGACCACTCCTGCCCAGCCTGGCCCTCCTGGGACCATTGGTGAGAGTTTCCATGCCACCCACCCTGTCTTAGGTTGGGTTCTCTAGATAAGCAAAACCAGTAAAGCGTATAAATATATATATAGAGAGAGAGATTTATATCAAGGAAATGGCTCACATGGTTGTAGATGCTGTAATGTCCCAAGTCCATGGGTTAGGATAGAGGATTTTCCTGATTCTTGTAGCCACAGGGGCTGGCAAACCCCAAACCGGCAGGTCAAGGAGCAGGGCTCTTGCTCACAGGCTGTGAAGATTGATTGGCAGAACGAAGATTGGCAGGCAAGACCGCAGGCAAGCTGCTAGCTCAAGTCCCAGGAACCGGAGGTCAGACAAAAAGGAGCCAGCTGCAGGATTCAGAATAAGCAAAAGTCCCTGAGCCCTGCCAGAACATCTGACCACACTCGATGCAGGCCACACGCCCAAGGAAAGTCCACTTCAACTGATTGTCTACTCACAGCAGATCCCTTCATGGGGGTGATCACATATCAAATCTCAACAGGGAAATGACCACAACATCACACAACTGCCAAAACACTGAGAATGATGGCTCAACCAAGTTGACACACAGTGTTAACCATCACACACCTAGTAAATGATGATCTGGGCAACCTTGCTCAGAACACCCAAGAACCGACAGTGTGCACACACAATACTCAACCAAGCGAACATTGAGAACATTCCCTGCACCCATGCCCAGCTGACTGGCCAGACAGAAACATCATCTCACCAAAAATGCCACCTACATCCTCAGCTGCCCCACAAGAACAGCGAACAGAGAACCACACTCACACACTCAGTCACTGCCCCACTCACCCAGAGACATGAGTGAAGAGCTCCAGTGCTGCCAGACTAGTGATTAGAGTAGTAAACATGCCCCTGCTACTCAGATATATCAAAACAAAGCAAAAAATCAGGACCTAGAAAACAAACACACAATAAATCAATAAATATAATAATAACTTGATGCCTTGGAGACAACAGACAATATCAAATCACATAAAGAAGCAGGTCAGGACAGCACCAGCAAGTGACCAAAATAAAGAACTAGAAAACCTTCTGGAGGAATAAATGGTAATGGAGCTACCTGACAAGAAATTCAGAAGACTGATATACAGGGTACACCAAGAGTTCAAGAAAGAGATCAAAGAAAACACAGACAAAATCAAGGAAAACACAAGAATTCAGGAAAACAATAAAGAACAAAATGACAAAATAAATAGACAATTAGAAACCATACAAAAACAGCAATTACAAATCCAAAAGTTTAACAATAAAATTTTAGAAATAGACAAATTAATAGAAGGATATAGGGGTCAAATTGAATTATTAGAAGACAGATTTTGCAAAATTGAGGACAAATCCCTTCATACCAATTTGTTTGAGGAAAAAGAATGAAGAAAAATGAAGCCTAAGAATTATGTGGGACAATATGAAGAGGAAAAATTTATGCATTTTTGGAGTACCAGAACAGGGGGAAGTAATGGAAAACACAGAGAGAATTGTTTAAGATTTACTGACAGAAAACTTTCCAAATATCATGAAAGATGAGAGGATATCCATCCAAAAAGCTCAGTGAACCCCTTATAGGATAGACCTGAAAAGAAAGTCACCAAGACATATCGCAATCAAACTTACCAAAACCAAAGGCAAAGAAAGAATCCTGAGAGCAGATCAGGAAAATGAAAAGTCACCTACAAAGGGGAACAATTAAGACTAAACTCTGATTATTCAGCAGAAATCATGCAGGCAAGAAGGCAATGGGATGACATATATAAAACCTTGAAAGGAAAATTTGCCCATCAAGAATTATATATCCAGCAAAATTATCTCGCAAATGCAATGGAGAAATTAGGACATTTCCAGATAAGCAGTGTCATAGGCTGGGTTTTCTAGAGAAGCAAAACCAGGAAAGTGTATAAATATATATACAGAGATTTATAACAAAGAAATAGCTCACACAATTGTAGATGCTGGAATGTTCCAAGTCCATGGATTAGGATAGAGGCTTCTCCTGATTCACATAGCCGCAGGGGCTGGAGAAACCAAGTTTGGTAGGTCGGAAAGCAGGACTCTGCTCACAGGCTGTGACTATCAACGAATCCCAGGATCGGCAGATAAGCTGATAGCTCAAGACTCAAGAACCGGAGGTCAGATGAACATGAGGCAGCCGCAGGATCCAGAGCCAGCAAAAAGCCAGAACGTCTGCTTATGTTCAGATGCAGGCCACGCCCCCAAGCTTTCAACTGATTGGCTACACACAGCATATTCAATCATGGGAGTGATCACATATAAGAACTGAGAGAATCATGGCCCAGCCAAGTTGACACACAATCTTAACCATCACAAGCAGATATTAAAGGAATTTGTAAAAACTAGACCAATCTTACAAGAAATATTAAAATCAACAACACAAAAGAAGTGAAAAGAACAGCCATAAACAAAAAGAAATAAGCACAGAAATTAAGCGGAACAAAGAAATCGTCACAACACAAAAAGAAAAATTACACAAAAAACCCACAACAAAATGACGGCAGTAACACATAGCTATTGATAATCACACTGACTGTAAATTGATTAAATGCACTAGAAAAGAGACAGAGAGTGGCAGAATGCATAAAAAAATGACCCATGAATAACCTGTCTACAAGAGACACACCTTAGACACAAAGACATAAATAAACTAAAACTCAAAGGATGAAAAAAAAAAAATAAGGCAAACAATAACAAAAAATGAGCAGGAGTGGCAGTATTAATCTCCGACAAAATAGACTTTAATTCAACATCCTCTATAAAAGATAAGGAAGAACATTATGTAATGATTAAAGTGTCAATCCTAGACAACATAACCATAATAAATATATAGACACCCAATAATAGGACATCAAAATACATAAAAAAAAAATAAAAGCATTGAAAAGAGAAATAGACAGTTCCACAATAATAGTGGGAGACTTCAACACACCACTTTGTTGAAGAACAGAACAACTAAAAAGAAACTCAACAAAAATACAGAAGATCTAATGCCCACGATCAACCAACCTGACCTCATAGACATTTACAGAACACTCCACCCAACAGCAGCACAGTGTACATTTTTTCCCAATGCACACTGATCATTCTCCAGAGTGGACCACATTTTAGGCCACAAAGCAAGCCTCAACAGAATCCAAAACATCTAAATAATACAAAGCATTTTCTCTGATCACAATGCTATAAAAGTTGAAATCAATAACAAGAAGAGTAAGGAAAAAAATTAAACACATGGAAACTAAATAACACCTTACTTAAAAACCATTGATTAATGGAGGAAATCAAAGATGAAATAAAAAATTGCTGGAATCAAATCAAAATCTACCATAAAAGAGTGAAAACACTTCTTACCAAAACATTTGGGACACAGCAAAAGCAGTGCTCAGAGGACAATTTATAGCAATACATGCACACATCAAAAAAGAAGAAAGAGATAAGGACTCCGGCAAGATGGCGGTCTAGGCAGAAGCACCACGCCGTCCCTCCACAACAAAGATCCGAAAAACTAAGCCAAACAGAGAATCAACAATCCTGAAACCCTAGAACATCAAA
>NW_004443988.1:16655100-16658807 GCF_000243295.1 Trichechus manatus latirostris | reverse complement strand
ATGAGAAACTATCTGTTCTGTAAGCCTTCACCTGAAGTACAATAAAATATTAAAAAAAATAAAAAAATAAAAAAAAAAAGAAGAAAGAGCCAAAATCAAAACATTGACCCTAAAAATTCAAACAAATAGAAAGAGAACAGCAAAAGAAGTCCACAGTAACCAGAAGAAAGGAAATAATAAGGATTAGGGCAGAAATAAATGCAAAAGAGAACAGAAAAACAATAGAAAGAATCAACAAGACTAGAAGTTGGTCAATAAAATTGACAAACCATTGATGAAACTGACAAAAGGAAAGCAAAAGAGCAAGCAAATGACTCATTTAAGAAGTGAGATGGGTGGCATTACAACAGAACCAGCTGAAATAAAAAGGATCATAACAGAATACTATGAAAAATTGTACTACAACAAATTTGAAAATTAGAAGAAATGGACAAATTTTAACAAACACATTAGCAATCTAAAAATAACACAAACTGATGTAGAAAAACTGAACAGACCCATAACAAGAGATTGAAGAGGTAACTAAAAACAAAAATTAAAAAAAAAAACTCCCAACAAAAAAAAAGCCCTGGTCCAGATGGCTTCACTGGGGAATTCTACCAAACATTCAGAGAAGAGCTCACACTAATACCACACAAACTATTTCACAGCACAGGAAAGGAAGTAGTACTCCCAAATTCATTCTATGAAGCCAGCATAACCCTGATACCAAAGACAGGCAAAGACACCACAACATAGACACAAAAATGCTCAACAAAATTCTAGCTGATAAAACTCAACAGCTTATCAAAAAAAAAAAACTTCATAAACAAGTGGGATTCATACCAGGAATGCAAGAATCATTCAATGTTAGAAAATCAATCAACACAATCCACCACATAAATAAAACAAAACAAAAGAACCATATGATCATCTCAATTGACACAGAAAAGGCATTTGAGAAAATCCAACACCCATTCCTGATAAAAACTCTGAGCAAAATAGGAATAGAAGGGAAATTCTTCAACATAATGAAGCGTAGTTATACAAAACCAACAGCCAACATTATTCTCAATGGAAACGGACTGAAAACATTCTCCATGAGAATGGCAACCAGACAAGGATGCCCTTTATTGCTACTCTTATTCAACATTGTACTGGAAGTTACAGCTAGAGCAATAAGCCAAGAAAAGGAAATAAAGGCCATTCAGATTGGAAAGGAAGAAATAAAACTATCCCTATTCGCAGATGATATGATCCTATACATATAAAGTCCAAAGATTCCATAAGAAAGTTACTGAAACTAATAGAACGATTCAGTAAAGTAACAGAACACAAGATCAACATTAAAAAAATCAGTTTGGGGGGGCAGGGCCAAGACGGCAGAGTAGTCAGATGCTTCCAGTGTTCCCTCTTACAACAAAGACCAGAAAAAACAAGTGAATCAATTATATATGATTATCTAGGAGACCTGAGCATCAAAGGCACAGTTCAGGAACCATACTGAGTGGCAGGGGGAGGGAGAGATGGTTCGGAAGCAGCAAGGAGTTGCCGAACCAGACCGGGTGAGAGCCTGAGCCCTTCAGCCTGTAACAGCTTGGGGGTGAGCGGTGAGGCAGGCAAGCAGCAGTGCTCGGGAGGAGTTTTTCGCACTCGGAGAGACTCAGCAGCAGGGAATCTACTCGGACATCCAGAACCAGTAAGAAGCAGTCCTTAATCAGCAAAAGATAAGTACTTGTGTCCAACCTACCGCATGGATCAAAAACATCTCCCTTAGGGAAAAACCTCTCTCCCATTTGCCTCCTTGCTCCCTGCTCTGCACTGGGTCCCAGACTGGCTTCAGCAATTATTGAGTCACCTGGGCTGGAAGTAGGGCCTGTCACATGCCCTGAGCTATTCCCTTGGCCTTGGAGAGTGAACAAACTAACAGGAGAAAAAACAATCTGCTGTCTCCCTTAAGCCAGGAACTCAGGGTAGGCCCAGCTCCTTTGTGTAGGCACAGGCATAAGGGATCCACAGAACTTGAGTGCCTTTCCCCCTGCATAGACTTGTGCGGGCCCATTTCAACAGTGTAGGCCCTCATTACTGCAGTACAACAAGGTGTACACCTGAAGTCTAACTTGAACTTTTTCAGCTGTGAAGTGGCAGTTTGTGACATTTGACACTGCTCTGCCCATTAATCGGGGTCTTCACCTACCCACATCAGGGGCCTGAGATCTGGTGGCTCCACCCATGCAACCTAGACACCTGTGATAGCAGCTCTAGAATAAGAGGTGTCCCCCAGTCCTTAAAGCCAACAGCAATGGGTGCTCATAGTCTGGCTGCAAAACCCACCCATCTATGTGCTCTACGGAACAGGGACACACAGTCCTCCTGGACACTCGAGTAGGGCTGTTGGCCTCCTGCCTTGCTCAGGGTGTGTCCCCATATTGCAGCCAGATGTCTGTGCCTACACCAATCATCCATGCCTGTCCAGAACTGTAGGCGAGAGCCTGTACCACACACTTGGTGGCCGACTACCTGGACACCTGAGGTGAATCCATACAGGAGGAGTGGGTGGACTCATGGGCTCCCATACTTAGTGACAGGTCTGGCCACCTGGGGGCAAGACATTGGACCTTCAAGAGTGCTGGTGACTGGGCTATCCCACTCGAGCAACCTATTTGGGAATATCAAAACAAAACAAAACAAGAAGCTAGGACACCATAAGCGAACATAAAATAAATAAATATAATGACTTATTGACGGCTCAAAGATAACAGTCAATATCAAATCACATAAAGAGGCAGTCCATGATGGCTTCAGCAAGCTCTCAAAATAAAGAATCTAGAAATTTTCCAGAGGAAGAAAAATTCTTGGAATTACCAGAGGCAAAATACAAAAGATTAATATAGAAAACTCTTCAAGAGATCAGGAAGAAAATTACACAAAATGCAGAACACCCAATAGAGAAAATTAAAAAGATTAGAGAAGAGCATAATGACAAATTTAACAAGCAGCAAGAATCCATAGAGAGACAGCATTCAGAAATCCAGATCAACAATAAAATTTCAGAATTAGACAACTCAATAAAAAGTCATAGGAGCAGAATAGAGGCAATGGAAGTCAGAATTAGTGAGATTGAAGGTAAAGCACCTGACACCAACTTATTCATGGAAAAATCACATAAAAGGATTTAAAAAAAATGAAGAAATCCTGAGAATTATGCAGGACTCTAGCAAGAGGAATAACCTACGAGTGATTGGAGTACCAGAACAGGGGGGGATGACAGAAAATACACAGAGAATTGTTGAAGATTTATTGGTAGAAAACTTCCCTGATATCATGAAAGAGGAGAAGATATCTATCCAAGATGCTCATCAAACCCCACATAAGGTAGATCCCAAAAGAAAGTCACAAAGACATATTATAATCAAATTTGCCAAAACCAAAGATAAAGAGAATTTTAAGACCAGCTAGGGATAAACAAAGGAAGGTCAACAAGAATAAGCTCGGACTACTCAGCAGAAACCATGGCGGCAAGAAAGCAATGGGATGACATATATAAAGCCTTGAAGGAAAAAAACTGCCAGCCAGGAATTATATACCCAGCAAAACTGTCTCTCAAATATGACGGCAAAATTGGGGTATTTCCAGATAAGCAGAAGTTTAGGGTATTTACAAAAATCAAAGCAAAATTACAAGAAATACTAAAGGGAGTCCTCTGGTTAGAAAATCAATAACATCAG
>NW_004443988.1:16651808-16654807 GCF_000243295.1 Trichechus manatus latirostris | reverse complement strand
ACTCAGCGCAGAAAATTAAGTGGAACAAAGAAACTGTGAACAACACACACACACAAAAAAAAGGAATCAAAATGACAGCACTAAATTCATACCTAACAATAATTACACGGAATGTAAATGGTCTAAAGGCACCAGTAAAGAGACAGAGAGTGGCAGACTGGATAAAAAAGCATGATCCGTCTATATGCTGCATACAAGAGACACACCGTAGACTTAAAGACACAAAAACCTAAAACTTAAAGGATGGAAAAAAATACATCAAGCAAACAACACTCAAAAAAAAAGCAGGAGTGATAATATTAATCTCTAACAAAATAGACTTTCAAGTAAAATCCATCACAAAGGATAAGGAAGGTCACTATATAATGATTAAAGGGTCACTATACCAGAAGGACATAACTATAATAGATATTTACCCACCCAACAACAGGGCTCCAAAATACATAAAACAAACTCTAACAGCACTGAAAAGGGAGATAGACAGCTCCACAATAGTAGTAGAAGACTTCAACACACCACTTTCGGTGAAGGACAGAACATCCAGAAAGAAGCTCAACAAAGACACGAAAGAGCTAAACGCTATAATCAAACAACTTTATCTCATAGACATATACTGAGCACTCCACCCAACAGCAGCCAAGTATACTTTCTTTTCCAATGCACGTGGAACATTCTCCAGAATAGACCACATATTAGGTCATAAAGCAAGCCTTAAAAGAATCCAAACCATCGAAGTATTACAAAGCATCTTTTCTGACCAAAAAGCCATAAAAGTAGAAATCAATAACAGAAAAAGCAAGAAAAAAAAAAAATCAAACACATGGAAACTGAACAACACCTTGCTCAAAAATTACTGGGTTATAGAAGAAATTAAGGATGGAATAAAGAAATTCATAGAATCCAAGGAGAATGAAAACACATCCTTCCAGAACCTTTGGGATATAGCAAAAGCAGTGCTCAGAGATCAGTTTATAGCAATAAATGCACACATCCAAAAAGAGGAAAGGGCCGTAATCAAAACATCAACCCTACAGTTTGAACAAATAGAAAGAGAGCAGCAAAAGAAGCCCGTGGGTGCCAGAAGAAAGGAAATAATAAGAATTATAGCAGAATTAAATGAAGTAGAGAATAGAAAAAACAATTGAAAGAGTTAACAAGACCAAAAACTGGTTCTTTGAAAACATCAACAAAGTTGATAAACTATTGGCCAAACTGACAAAAGAAAAACAGAAGAGGAAGCAAATAACCCATATAAGAAATGAGATGGGTAACATCAAAACAGACCCAACTGAAATGAAAAGAATCATAACAGAATATTATGAAAAATTGTACTCTAACAAATTTGAAAACCTAGAGGAAATGGACAAATTTCTAGAAACTCGCTACCCACCTAAACTAACACAATCAGAAGTAGAACAACTAAATGAACCTATAACAAAAGAAAAGATGGAAAAGGTAATTAAAAAAATCCCGACAAAAAAGAGCCCTGGCCCAGATGGCTTCACTGAAGAATTCTACTAAACTTTCAGAGAAAAGTTAACACCACTATTACTAAAGGTATTTCAGAGCATAAAAAAGGATGGAATACTCCCAAACTCATTCTCTGAAGCCAGCATAACCCTGATACCAAAACCAGGTAAAGACACCACAAAAAAAGAAAATTACAGACCAATATCCCTCATGAACATTGACACGAAAATTCTCAACAAAATTCTAGCCAATATAATTCAGCAACATATCAAAAAAATAATTCACCATGATCAAGTGGGATTTATACCAGGTATGCAGGGATGGTTCAACATTAGGAAAACAATCAATGTAATCCATCACATTAATAAAACAAAAGACAAGAACCACATGATCTTATCAATCGATGCAGAAAAGACTGACAAAATCCAACACCCATTCATCATAAAAACTCTCAACAAATTAGGAATAGAATGGAAATTTCTCAATATAATTAAAAGGCATTTATACAAAGCCATCAGTCAACATCATTCAAAATGGAGAGAGTTTGACAACATTCCCCTTGAGAATGGGAACCAGACAAGGATGCCTTTTATGACCACTCTTATTCAGCATTGTGCTGGAGGTCTTAGCCAGAGCAGTTAGGCTAGAGAAAGAAATAAAGGGCATCCAGACTGGTAGGGAAGAAGTCCAATTATCTCTATTTGTAGATGATATGATCTTATACACAGAAAACCCCAGAGAATCCACAAGAAAACTAGTGGAACTAATAGAAGAATTCAGCAAAGTTTCAGGATACAACATAAACATACAAAAATCAGTTGGGTTCTTTTACACAAACAAAGAGAACCTCGAAAAGGAAATCACCAAGTCTGTACCATATACAATAGCCCCTAAGAAGATAAAATACTTACGAATAAATCTAACTAGAGACGTAAAAGACCTATACAATGAAAACTGTAAGACACTATTGCAAGAAACCAAAAGAGACCCATATAAGTGGAAAACCATGCCTTGCTCATGCATAGGAAGACTCAATATTGTGAAAATGTCAATTCTACCCAAAGCAATCTACAGATACAATGAAATCCCAATCCAAATTACAACAGCATTTTAAAAAAAATTTTTTTTTATTGTACTTTAGATGAAGGTTTAGAGAACAAATAGTTTCTCATTAAACAGTCAGTGCGCATATTGTTTTATTACATTGGCTAACAACCCCACGACATGTCAACACTCTCCTTTCTCGACCTTGAGGACCTTTTTTTTGGTGAAAATATACCAAAGTTATACCATTTCAAAAGTTTCTATGTGTATAATTCAGTGACATCCATTACATTCTTCCAGTTGTGCTGCTATTCTCACTATCCTTTTCCAAATTATTCCATCACAATTATCTTCAACTCACTGTCCCCTAGGCTTCCCATCAAACCTTTTGAGCATTTTTTAATGAGATGGAGAAACAAATCACCGACTTCATATGAAAAGGGAAGAGGCCCCGGATAAGTAAAGCATTACTCAAGAAGAAAAAC
>NW_004443988.1:16605643-16640961 GCF_000243295.1 Trichechus manatus latirostris | reverse complement strand
GTGTATCTTTGGCTATGTGTATTTTCACCAAAAAAAAAAAAGGTTGAGAATTTAGAGGGTTAATATGTTGTGGGGTTGTTAACCAATGTCATAAAACAACATGTGTACTACTGTTTCATGAGAACCTATTTGTTCTATAAGCCTTTACCTGAAGTACAATAAAAAAAGAAAAAAAAAACTACAAACAGATGTCATCTCACCCCAACATGGCTAGCAGTAATCCAAAAAACAGAAAATAATAAATGTTGGAAAGGTTGTGGAGAGAGTGGAAGACTTATACACTGTTGGTGGAAATGTAAAATGGTACAACCACTTTGGAAATTGATTTGGCACTTCTTCAAAAAGCTAGAAATAGAAGTACCATACGACCCAGCTATCCCGCTCCTTGGAATATATCCTAGAGAAAGAAGAGCCATCACATGAATAGATATACGCACACCCATGTTCACTGCAGCACTGTTCACAATTAAAAAAACATGGTGTCTAGATACCCATTAACGGATGAATGGATAAACAAAGTATGCTATATCCACACGATGGAATACTATGCAACGATAAAGAACAATGATGAAGCCTTGAAACATAACATGGAGGAATCTGGGAGTGCATTATGCCGAGTGAATTTAGCGAGTCACAGAAGGACAAATATTGTATAAGACCAGTATTATAAGAACTCAAGAAAAGATTTAAACACAGAAGAAAACATTCTTTGATGGTTACAAGGGTGGGAAGGGAGGGTGAGGGTTATTCACTAACTAGATAGTAGACAAGAATTATCTTAGTTGAAGGGAAGGACAGCACACACTACAGGGGAAGTCAGAACAACTGGACTAAACCAAATCTAAGAAGTTTCGTGAATATAATCAAACACTTTGAGGGACAGAGTAGCAGGGGTAGGGGCCTGGAGACCATGCTTTCAGGGAACATCTAGGTCAATTGGCATAACAAAGTTTATTAACAAAATGTCCTGCATCCTACTTTGGTGAGTGGCATCTGGGGTCTTAAAAGCTTGCAAGCGGCCATCTAAGATGCATCAATTCGTCCCAACTACCTGGAGTAAAGGAGAATGAAGAACACCAAAGACACAAGGAAAGTATTAGCCCAAGAGACAGAAAGGGCCATATAGACCAGAGACTTCATCAGCCTGAGACCAGAAGAACAGATGGTGCCTGACTACCACCAATGACCGCCCTGACAGGGAACACAACAGAAAGTCCCGGAAGGAGCGGGAGAAAGGTAGGGTGCAGAACTCAAATTCTAGTAAGAATACCAGACTTAATGATCTGACTGAGACTGGGGGAACACCAGAAAGCTTGGTCCCCGGATTCTCTATTAGCCCAGAACTAAAACAATTTCCGAGGCCGACTCTTCAAAGATTGTACTGGACTGTGGGACATAAAATAATACTTGTGAAGAGTGTGCTTCTTAGGTCAAGTAGATACATGGGTCAAATGGGCAGCTTCTGTGCGGAGGGGTTGAGAAGGCAGAGAGGGTTAGGATCTAGTTGAATGGACATGAGAAATCAGGAGTGGAAGGAGGAGTATGCTGTCACAGTATAGGGAGAGCAATTAGGGTCATATAACAATGTATGTATAAATTTTTGTATAAGAGACTAACTTGAAATGTAAACTTTCACTTAAACTACAACAGTAAACAGAAAAAAAAAAATCAGTTGGACCCCTCTACATCAGCAAAGAGAACTTTGAAAAGAAAGTCAGGAAAACAATAGCATTTACTCTAGCCCCCCAAAAGATAAAATATTTAGGAATGAATTTAACTAGGTATATAAAAGACCTATACAAGGTAAACTACAGAACACTATTGCAAGAAACCAAAAAAGAGACCTACATAAATGGAAATACATACCATGGTCATGGATAGGAAGAGTCAACATTGTGAAAACTTTAATTCTACCCAAAGCAATCTACAGATAAAATGCAATCCCGATCCAAATTTCAACAGCATTCTTTAATGAGATGGAAAAACTAATCACCAACTTTATATGGATAGAAAAGAACCCCTGAATATATAAAGCATTATTGAAGGAGAAGAACAAAGTATGAGGTCTCACACTACATAACCTCAGAACCTACTATACAGCTACGGTAGTCAAAACAGCCTGGTACTGGTACAATGACAGACACATAGACCAATGGAAGAGAATTGAAAACCCAAATGTAATCCATCCACCCATGGACAGCTGATCTTCTACAAAGAGTCAAAGTCCATTAAATGGAGAGGAGACAGTCTCTTGAACACATGGTGCTGGCAAAACTGGTGTCATGGTTTGAATTATGTCCCCCAAAAAATGTGTGTATCAATTTGGCTGGGCCATGATTCCCAGAATTGTGTGGTTGGCCTCCATTTTGTGATTGCAATTTTATGTTAAAGAGATTAGGGTGGGATTGTAACACCACCCTTAGCCAGGTCACATCCCTGATCCAGTGTAAAGGGAGTTTCCCTAGGGTGTGGCCTACACCACCATTTACCCTACAAGAGATAAAAGGAAAGGGAAGCTAGCGAGAATAGGGGACCTCATACCATCAAGAAAGCTGTGCCGGGAGCAGAGCGCGTCCTTTGGACCTGAGGTTCCTGCGCAGAGAAGCTCCCAGACCAAAGGAAGACTGATGACATGGACTTTCCTCCAGAGCTGACAGAGAGAGAAAGCCTTCTCCTGGAGCTGTTGCCCTGATTTTGGACTTATAGCCTACTGGACTGTTAGAGAATAAACTTCTCTTTGCTAAATCCATCCACTTGTGGTATTCCTGTTAAAGCAGCACTAGGTGACTGAGACAACTGGATATCTATCTGTAGAAAAATGAAACAGGACCCATATATCATACTATACAGAAAAACTAACTCAAAATGGATCAAAGACCTAAATATAAAACTAAAACTATAAACATCATGGAAGAAAAAATAGAAACAATGCTAGGGGCTCTAATATATGGCATAAGTAGAATACCAAACATAACTACCAATGCACACATAGCAGAAGATGAGCTAGATAAATGGAACCACCAAAAATTTAAATAGTTATGCTCAACAGAAGACTTCACCAATAGAGTAAAAAAGAACCTACGGACTGGGAAAAAATTTTGGCTATGACATATCTGACAAGTGTCTAATCTCTAAAATTTATAGAAAACTTCAACATCTCAACAATAAGAAGACAAACAATCCAATTAAATAATGGGCAAAAGATATGAACAGACACTCATCAAAGAAGACATTCAGGCAACTAACAAACATATGAATAAATGCTTACAATTGTTAGCAATTAAAACCAAAAAAAAAAAAAAAACCCAAACTCATCGCCATTGAGTCCATTCAGACTCATAGGTAACATATAGGGACCCTACAGGACAGAGTAGAACTGCCCCATAGGGTTTCTAAGGAGCAGCTGGTGGATTTGAACTGCCAACTTTTTGGTTAGCAGCTGAGTTCTTTACCACTGTGCCACCACGGCCCTATATGCAAATTGGCCTTGATAAAGTCCCATACTTTGATCTTAGATTTCTCTAGTTTTGCATAAGGAGGGTTTTCTTTTTCACATCAAAACAACAATCAGATACCATCTCACTCTGACATTAATCAAAAACACATTGATGTCTTTCACCAACCAGGAAGTCCCTGGAGCTTCTGTGTCCAGAGCCTTTATTGGGCACATTAAGTAGTCATGATTGATTGAATATACTCACCTCCCAGGTCAGCTGATATCACACCACTCTGTGGTCATTCTCACCTGGCCAGCACCCACCAGAGTCACCTCCTTAGCATATTCCCTCAGGTGTGGTCTGGAGGCCTCATCAAAGGCACTTCAATTATTAAAGAATTTTTAAGGTTTTAGAGGTTATTTCTCAGGAACTAAGGACAAAAACCAACTTCTTTTGAAAAAATTAATGTAAACTTCAAAACAGATTATTAAGATGAAGATGTGGACATCTTGGGGGGGGGTATATATACCTACCACAGGGGCCACACAGTGCCCTACTGAAGGGGTTTGTAGAGCTAGAAAAGGCAGGAGAGGCTTAGGACTCTCAGTAGGAATTAACCAAGACCTGGAATGATTGTGCTTCCAAGGGAGTGCTGATGTAGGTCAGCTGGCTAATGACTCATGTGGTTTTCAGATTCCCAGCACAAATTGGAAACAGCAATGGCCCCTAAATGTCATCAGTAGAAAGCTGCTGGCAGCCACTGGGAGCTCACCAATCTACTAAGGAAAGGGTGAAAATGGGATCCATTTATTGCATTTAGTCATCCTTGTAACCAATATTTGTTGAGCCTAAAGCTCTGGTGGGCTCAGTAGAGGGTAAAAAATAAGAGATGACTAAGAGTATAAAATTTGAGGCACTTGGTTTGTGGAAAAACTGCAACTTATGATTAGGGCCCTGACTTCATCTTGTAATTTTATATAGAATTAAGACTCCATCTTGTCTTTTGACCATCATCAAATATCTACTTCTCTGTCTCTGAAAAACGTGTTTATCAGATATTATGAATTGTTCCAAGGAAACTCTTAACGCAAACTGTGATTTATTACAAGATAATCAGCATTAAGCTTGTGATTTCTTATAAGTCAGAAACAAAGTACAAACTCATTGTGGGTTTCTTTCTTAAGCTACTTAAAATATATTGTAATATGTATGACTTTTATCATAGCTGTGTGATGTATATCTATATCCAATCAAGGTGTGATTATTCATTGATTTTACCATAACTGTCCTCCCATGATTTAGTTCCTTTTTTGAGTTGTGTGATTTCTTGACACTGTCCCCCATTCCTTGGAACACTGATTTCACTTGTGAGACTTGCTTTCACTCTGTGAGTTCAGTGCTCCCCCAATTTATAAATTATGTGTTGTGTGCTTCAATAAACCTCAAAAATAATTTATTTTTCAGATTATTTAGTAGTTAAGCCACTTTGACAGAGTGGTTAAATAACAAGTACAAAGTTAAATCATTTTAAAATGCAAGACGTGCCTCAAGTTCCCAACAACAATAAAATTTAAAAAATTTAGAAAAAAGAAGTGCCACAAGCTCTCAATGACAATAAGCTCAGGAGTTCAGAGAAGGGAGAGCTCAGGGAACTTTAGTCAAGAAAGCAGGCAGGGTTCAAGTTAGACATTTGTGGTCAGAGTTCTTCCATTTGGCTAGTTGGAGAAAAGGGGTGAAGCATGAACAAAGAACAGAGCCAGTGACCTGAAGTTTATTGAAGAGCTATTGAGGAGATTGTTAGGCTAATTATAGTTTCTTTACCTTTGAATCATTCCTTACATCTCAACAGTCATTAAATCTTATATTTATTTCATGGAAAGTTCTTGCAAGTATATTCTTTTCTACTTCTTTTGCCTGCCACCACATCAGTCCACACCTCCCAAGCTTTACATCTTAATTCTTCTCAGAAATGGAAAAATCAGGACAAAGAGTATTTTCAGGGAGAAATTATGGATTAGATTTGAGATATGCTAATCTTCAGGAAATGGCAAGATAAGTGGTATAGGACTGAGCTGGAGAGGTAAATTTGAACATCATCCACATAGTGATAATATTGAAATCTGAGACTGTATAAATACTCTGAGGATGAGATTATGGAGAAATAATAGCTAATGGTCAAGGACTTGAAGTCCCTACATGAGAAAAAGGAATTAGAGAGATGGTAGAGAATCAGGAATGATAAGGATGGGGGGCACCATTGGTCAAGGAAGGTTTCATCAAAAGATTCAAATGAATGAGCACCAGTGTTAAGAGCAGCAAAAAGAGGAGACAGAGACTAAAAGCCAAATGACTTTCCTTGGATTTAGCAATAGGAGGTCATTAGTAACTTTGAAGAAAATTAATTTGGTGGATAACTGAGGATTATACAGAACTTTATATAGCTTCCTTGAAGATGGTAACATCATATGGACAACCCCAGTTTACCATGGTCCACACTCTTGAAGTTGTATGTATGATATGATTACCTGGTATACATATGACATGGAATGGAAAGTGGTTGGAAGCCATGGAAGCTTCTAGTTTAGTTAAGACTCATCTAAGGGGAATTTGAAACCTAACTTCTCATTAGTCAGAAAGAATACTTGAAGGTGGAGGAGGAGTCTAATGATAGGAAAAGAAGGAAAGAAATGGAAGTATCTGGACCCAGGTCATGGTTTTAGGTTCAGAAAGGAAAGGTGGAAGAATATTTTGGCCATAGGTTTTTGTGCAAATCCAGCAGTAATGTTGATTTCAACATATTGTTGAGTTTCGTGCTTGGGAAATCAGTCATCATATGATCTTCAACACTGTGATAGGAAGTTAAATGGTTAGAGTATCATGATGGGAAAGTCAGGAACCTCGTGTTGTTCTGCACCATTTTACGCTTGCATCAAGATATCCTATACATAACTTAGCATTTCATGGTCAGACCAAGTTAAGTACCTAGACTTAGTTGATATTTCCAAAAAATTTGGTTTATTGAAGAGGATCAGGAAGAAGAGGCTCTTAAAGAAACTTTTCATAATCTAAAATTCTCCATCATTGCCTTTGTCATCAGTGAAAGTTGTCTGATATGAAGCTTGCCATGGAGCCCCTGAAGGATTAGCACAAGGCAAAGGAGAAAGATCACATTAACAGAGAGGCCTAATTTCTAGAGAGAGGATGTTGAATAAGAAAATTGTGGCTCACTGGGTTGAAAGGTGCACAGACATTCTCAGAAAGGATTCTGATACATTAGCAATGATAACCAGGCAACTGGAAAGTGTAGTTTACAGAGGCTGGCCTGTTCAAGTTGGAGGATTCCCTTTAATGGACAGTTACATGTTACCAGGATACAGAGAGAGAACTGGACTGAATGAATAGGGCATGAAAATAGCCTATTCCATCTTATAAAATATAAATCCACTCCAGAGCAAATTCTTTCCAATTTGAACATCAACTGGTTTGTAGCAATGTAATGGGGTTTGTGGGTGGGGTGGGGGAAGGGAGGAGGTAACTTTAACTTTACAAGAGCAAGGGTTTCTTTCATATAATGGTTGGATCTTAATTTTAGAATTTACAATATTATTTTAGGAAAAAAAAAGTCAGTACATCATACCCATCTATTTTACCGCTCTCTTTTATATCAATTCCAGTTTTCTCCATGGTATGTGGCGTGAGAAACAGTATGACACTTTTGCATGGTTTTAAAATCCATCTTTTTTACTTCCTAGCTTTATAACTTTGTCGCAAGTTACTTAAACACTCTGAGCTGAGTTTATTCTAGAGCTTCAAACTGTTTCAAACTGGTTGAGTTATGACTGAAGAAACAAAACTGGAAGAGACTTGAATTTTTACAATTTGAATGATCTGGAATCATACCCAGAACAGAACATTATTGGTTGAAACTCTGAGATGGGAGACTGGGAAGAGATGTAGTGAGCCTTTTCGGGAGCCTGATGCATGAGATTGGATTATTGCCAGGACTGAGGAGAGCAACACACATTCAAAGCGGCAGTAGGCTGCCTTCTCTGAGTGGGGCACTGCTGTTTCCAACTGTGCAAAATCTGATGAGCAAGAGATTTGGTTGCTATGCAACATAAACGCTGCCCTTGTTTTTAAGAGCATGATTAAGTTTCTAGCAGGTTTGACTTGTAATTTTTCCTGTTCTGGTCGGTTCCAGTTCACCCATATTAAAAAAGTTTGGATCTGTTTCAGTGTTGCTTCCTCAGCCATGATTGGACCTGGAAGAACTAGTTCAAAGCCCTGGTTTACTCATCTATAAAATACACTAATAATAGCGTCAAAGAATTGTTGTGAAGATGAAATGAGATAACATGGGTAAAGTGCTTAGCATAGGGCCTGGAACACATTAAGTACACAGTGAATAGTTGTTGTTGTTGTTATTAATTATATTTTACTAGCTAACATCCCAGTGCAATAAAAAGAAAATTGAACCAGGAAATTAGCCTAGGATTTAATTCCAAATGAATCACTTCTAGCCTTTTCGCCCCCATCTTTTAAATGGGAAAAAATAATACCTATACCAACAGATCTCCCACACTTTTTCTGTGAATGAATAGAATAAAAAATATTTGCACTTTGTAAAAGACACTTAAGCACAAGCTATGGAAAAGAATATTGTCCTATATAGTGCTAGAAGGTGAGCCTCCTTGGTTGGAAGTCATTCAAAATACACAGTGACCTCAGTAATGCACTTGATAATACCAATCACCATGAAGATGACACAGGACAGAACAACGTTTTGTTCTGTTGTACAAGGGGTCACCATGAGTTGGAGCCAACTGGACAGCAAGTGACAACAACAAAAAGGTATGGAAAAGAAATATTTACCACACAGTTCTATTTCTACACCCAAAACTAGCATGAGGGCAAGTGAAATAGAATATTTAGTTAGTTGAGACCTTATCTGGATGCCATCATTTATCCAATGGAAGCATGTTGTTGTTATTAGGTGTCCTCCAGGCGATTCTGACTCGCAGTGATGCTATTTACAACAGAGTGAAACACTGCCTGGTCCTGGACAACCCTCACAATCATTGCTATGTTCAGCCCATTGTTGCAGCACTGTGTCAATCCATCTCATTGAGGGTCTTCGTCTTTTTTGCTGACCCTCTACTTTACCAAGCATGATGTCCTTCTCCAGGGATTGATTAGTCCTGATAACATGTCCAAAGCATGTGAGACGAAGTTTCACCATCCTCGCTTCTAAAAAAAATTCTTGCTGTACTTCTTCCAAGACAGATTTGTTCATTTTTCTGGCACTCCGTGGTATATTCAATACTATTCACCAACACCATAATGCAAAGGTATTGATTCTTCTTCAGTCTTCCTTGTTCATAGTCTAGCTTTTGAATGCATATGAGGTGATTGAAAACTCCATGGCTTGGGTCAGGTGCACTTAGTCCTCAAAGTGACATCTTTCCTTTTGAACACTTTAAAGAAGTCTTTTGCAGCAGATTTGCCCAGTGCAATACGTCATTTAATTTCTTGACTGCTGCTTCCATGAATGTTGATTGTGGATCCAAGTAAAATGAAATCCTTGACAATTTCAATCTTTTCTCCGTTTATCATGATGTTGCTTACTGCTCCAGTTGTGAGGATTTTTATTTTCTTTATGTTGAAGTGTAATCTATACTGGAGGCTATAGTCTTTATCTTCATCAGTAAATGCTTTGAGTCCTCTTCACTTTCAACAAGCAAGGTTGTGTCATTGTCTGCATATCTCAGGTTGTTAATGAGACTTCCTCCAATCCTGATGCCCTATTCTTCTTCATATAGTCCAGCTTCTCAGATTATTTTCTCAGCATGTAGATTGAATAAGTATGGTGAAATGATACAACTCTGATGCATACCTTTCCTGATTTTAACCATGCAGTATCCCCTCGTTCTGTTCTAACGACTGCCTCTTGATCTATGTACAGGTTCCTCATGAGCAAAATTTAGTGTTCTGAAATTCCCATTCTTTGCAATGTTTTTCATAATTTGTTATAATCCACATAGTCTAATGCTTTTGCATAGTCAATAAAACACAGGTAAACATCTTTCTATTATCTTCTGCTTTCACCCAAGATCCATCTGACATCAGCAATGATATTCATCCTCAACTGAATCCAGCTTGAATTTCTGGAAGTTCCCTGTTGTCTTAGGCTGAGTTCTCTAGAAAAGCAAAACCAGTGAAGCACATATATATATATACACACGCACACATAGAGAGATTTATATCAAGGAACATGTTCATACAGATGTAGAGGCTGGAAAATTCCAAGTCCATGGGTCAGGCTGGAGGCTTCCCTGGCCTCACATAGCTACAGGGGCTGACGAACCCAAGATTGGCAGGTCAGCTAGCTGACTGCTGGCTCACAAACTGTGGATGCTGATGAATTCCAAGCTTGACTGGTAAGCTGCTAGCTAAAGTCCCAAGAACCAGAGGTCAGATGAACAGGAGCCAGCTGCAGGATCCAGAGCAGAGCAAAAGCCTAAAAGCCCTGCCAGAAAGTCTACCTATATTGGATGCAGGCCACACCCCTAAGGAAACTCTTTTTAAAGTGATTGGCTACTCACAGAAGATCCCATCATGGAAGTGACCACATTACATCAGATCTCATCATGGAGGTGATTACATCATATGACTGCCAAACTATATCATAACTGACAAACTATTGAGAATCACGGTCTGGCCAAGTTGACATACAACCTTAATGATCACAGTCCAGCCCTTGTCAACTTAGCACCTGTACACATTTCCTTGAACCATACATAATCTCTGAATAAAGACAATTATAAAGTCATACTTGTGCCTAACATGATACAAATAACACACATACAACCAAAAATACACTAGCCCTGTTTACATCTTATATTTTATAAATGAAGAAAACAAAAATACTTGATGCACACATACAAGGAACAAATGCTCATAACAATTACAATCCTCATTTCTGCAACTGGTCATATGATTGTAACTGGTGTTTACAACTACCTACTTCCATCACCCATTCCATATTCCCTTTGCCCTCAGCAAGCACCTCAGCTGGTCATGGTCTTTGCCTGTTGGGGTGCCCAAACCTTCATTCCTGAAGGGTCTGGGCCATTAGCAGTCATGTCAGAATTGGGTTACTGTAGTTTTCCATCGACTTTAATCACAGGGCATGGTAGTACTAAGAGTCACCCTAAGGTATCTCCTGCATTCCAGCCATACTCTTCTTTGCCTCTATTATGTAATGTCAATTCAGTTTCCTCTTGGTAATCAGGATCAATCACAGGAGCCAATATGGTAACTCCCTTCTTTTCCTGTTGATCCAGAAGCATAAGGAGCCCAAAATGACCAATTAGCATTCTTAACTTCCAGTTTTATGGAATCAGTGAAGTGTCTCCAGGTGGGAGCATTCCTCCCTTTGGAACTAAGACCTCTAGACTCACAGAGCATAGGGTCAGGGGGACAGGAAGCAAAAATCTTGTGAGTGGGTTGCTAGGGGGTAATAGTGAGTGGTGCCACTCCCATTTTCACCCCTTGATTACTGGACTCATGGATCCTGGCTATGGGATAAACAGGATCATATATTGGACTCTAGTTTAGAGCATATTCAGCCTCCTGGAGAGCATTGCCCCAATCCTGTAAGGTATTGCCACTTAGCTGGCACTGTAATTGTGTCTTTAGAAGGCCATTCCATTGTTCTATCAAGGCAGCTGCTTCAGGATGATCAGGAACATGGTAAGATGGGCAAATTCCATGAACATAGGCCCATTGACACACTTCATTTGCTTTGAAGTGAGTCCCTTGATCTGAGGCAATGCTGTATGGGATAGCATGATGATGGATAAGGCATTCTGTAAGTCTATGGATGATAGTTTTAGCAGAAGAATTGTGTGCAGGGAAAGCAAATCGGTATCCAGAGTTAGCATCTATTCTAGTGTTATGGATTGAATTGTGTCCCCCAAATATGTGTGTCAACTTGGCTAGGCCATGATTCCCAGTATTGTGTGATTGTCCACCATTTTGTTATCTGATGTGATTTTCCTGTGTGTTGTAAATCCTATCTCTATGATGTTAATGAGGCAGGATTAAAGGCAGGTGTGTTAATGAGGCAGGACTCAATCTATAAGATTAGGTTGTATCTTAAGTCAATTTATTTTGCGATATAAAAAAGAGAAGCAAGCAGAGAGATATGGGGACCTCATACCACCAAGAAACAAGATCCCGGAGAGTAGCACGTCCTTTGGACCCAGGGTCCCTGCATTGAGAATTTCCTGTAGCAGGGAAGATTGATGACAATGACCTTCCTCCAGAGCTGACAGAGAAAGAAAGCCTTCCCCTGGAGCTGGCACCCTGAGTTTGGATGTCTCGCCTCCTAGCCTGTGAGAGAATAAATTTGTCTTTATTAAAGCCATCCACTTGTGGTATTTCTGTTATAGCAGCACTAGATAACTAAGACATCCAGTAAGGGCAAAACGCTGCCCTTTCCGTGATGGAAGCAATCCAATGTAATCAACCTGCCACCAGGTTGCTGGCTGATCACCTCGAGGAATGGTGCCATATCAGGGACTCAGTGTTGGTCTCCACTGTTGGCAGATTGGGCACTTACAAGTGGCTGTAGCCAAGACAGCCTTGGTGAGTGGAAGTCCATGTGGCTGAGCCCAGGCATAACCTTCTACCCTGCCACCATGGCCATTTGTTCATGAGTCCATTGGGCAAAGACGGGAGGGGCTTGGGAAGAAGATGACTAGTTTCCACAGAACTAGTTTCCATCCTATCTTCTTGATTGTTAAAATCCTTCCCTGTTGAGGTCACTCTTTAGTGAGCATTCACATGAGACACAAATATCTTCATTTCTTTGGCCTGTTCAGAGAGGTCTATCCACATACCTCTTCCCTATACCTCTTTGTCTCCAATTTTCCAATCATGTTCCTTCCAAGTTCCTGACCATCCTGTCAAACCACTGAGAATCATGACCCAGCCAAGTTGACACACAACCTTAATTGAGCACACCTGTCGATGTGCTGCTGCAACTGCTTTTGAATTACCTTCAGCAAAATATTACTTGTGTGTGATATTAATGATACTGTTAGATAATTTCCACATTCTCTTGGATCACTTTTCTTTGAAATGGGTACAAATATGGATCTCTTCCAATCAATTGGCCAGGTAGCTGTCTCCCAAATTTCTTGACATAGACGAGTGGGCCCCTCCAGCACTACATCCGTTTGTTGAAACATCTCAATTGGTATTTTGTCAATCATTTATGTGCAAGTTCAAGCTGAAGGTGAAGGAAATTAAAATAAGACTATGAGAGACAAAATACAACCTTGAGTATATTCCAACTGAATTTAGAAATCGTCTCAAGAATGGAACTGATGCATCGAACACTAATGACCAAAGACCAGACGAATTGTGGGATGACATCAAGGACATCATACATGAAAAAGCAAAGGTCATTAAAAAGACAGGAAAGAAAGAAAAGACCAAAACTGATATCAGAAGAGACTCTGAAACTTTCTCTTGTATGTAGAGTGGCTAAAGCGAATGGAAAAAATGATGAAGTAAAAGAGCTGAACAGAAGATTTCAAAGGGTGGCTTGAGAAGACGAAGTAAATTATTATAATGAAATATGCAAAGACTGGGAGTTAGAAAACCAAAAGGAAGAACACACTTGACATTTCTTAAGCTGAAAGAACTGAAGAAAACATTCAAGCCTCGAGTTGCAATATTGAAGGTTTCTATGGGAAAAATACTGAACGACACAGGAAGCATCACAAGAAGATGGAAGAAATACACAGTTACTGTACCAAAAAAGAATTAATAGATGTTCAATCATTTCAGGAGGTAGCATATGATCAAGAACTGATGTTATTGAAGAACAAGTCCAAGCTGCACTGAAAGTATTGGTGAAAAACAAGGCTCTAGGAATTGATGGAATACCAATGGAACCATAAATGGTAACTATTCAGCCAGAGATTTTCAAGCCAGTTGAATGGGTCTGTTTTAAGTCAGTCTTGGATAAAAAAGAAATGTCTTGAAGTTGCATTTTATTTAATTGTCTACTGATAATATAAAGTTCAATGGATATTTTTAAATACCTACTATGTCCTATGCATAATCTAGTAGTAAAAGTTAGATTAGACCCTTGAATTGTACCTCTTGTAATAATTTGCAATGACATTGACCTTATAATGTACGTGTTTCTGCCGAGTCATCTATTAAAAGACTATTATTACACTTATCTACTATGCAAAAGAACTATAAATTGGTTTGAACGTTAAGCTTTACTCAGGAAAAACACTAAGCAAAAGCCTCACCATGAGTCATTCCTGCATGGTTAATAGATGCAACGTATAAACCACTGAATTATGCATTTGCCGGTACAAATCTGCCTCAGAGCAAGATATTGTTGGAAGCCAGCCCAGTGAAGGAAGCAGAAAGAGTGCCTGGTTTTGAAAAACTGAAGAGAAGATGCTATGATAAGAGACAACAAGCAGACCCAGAGAAATACAGTCTAAGGCTCGGTCCACTGACACAACCCCTGCCATTGGTTATGAGCCAGTATTTTAACCAAACTGATTGATGGACGAAGAATGTGAAGAAAGAAACTGCACACAGACAACCCACTTTATGGGAAAATGATCTGGCCTAATGTAAGCAATTCACGTGTGGGACAGAGAGCAAGAGGGGTTTCAGCTTTGTTTACCAACGTCTCTGCTGTATGAAAGGAAGTCCCAAAAGAATAAACAACATTGGCACATTACTTTACAGTTTATGTCTGTTTTTCACCATAAACCCATGTGAAATTGTGCACTACAGATTAGTAAGTAAACACAAGTAAGCCTGTGGGTACCTTGCTTACTGGTTAATCTGCCCTAGGCTATCCTAGGGACTGTGTTCTTGGTGCCTTCATTTTATCTATACATCCCATTTCTCCTGCTCCTTTTCTCATGTGCCACAAAAAAAAAAAAAAAAAAAAAAAAAAAACTTTTGCCGTCGAGTTGATTCCGACTCATAGCAACCCTACTGTACAATTCGGTTCCCTGAAATCTTTAGATCACCAGGTTTAATTGCCCTTCTTTGAAATTGTCAGATCACCCTGATTTAACTGACCTTCCCTGAAATCTTCAGATCACCTGGGTTAAATAGATGTTTTCCTAGCCTCCTAGAATCTGAGATTTGGAAGAAACTTCAGAGGTCATTTAGTCAAACCTCTACCAATAGTAGGAATCCCCTGTACAGCACCACTGACTGCTGGTCATTGAGCCTCAGTGTGAATGGCCCCAGCGAAAAGGAGTTTTGCAAAGTAGCCTATTCCAGCAGATTCTGTTTTCCTAAATGACCACAATGATGTCTCCCATCCCATATGCTTCCCTTACAATGTGACTTTGAGGCTTCTTCCATGGAGAGTGGAGCCTACTGTTCCTCCAAATTGAATCTAGACAGTGCTTGAGATGGTTCCAACCAATAGAGTGCAGCAGAAGTGGTGCTATGTGACTTCTGAGGCCAACTCATAAAAAGACTACTGTTTATGGGACCAAAAAAACTTGATGGTGCCCAGCTACCGTTACTGAACATTTTCATCAAAGAGTCTACAGAAGAATCCCGATCACAGGGGAGAAAATGCAGGACAGAATTTCAAATTCTCATGGAATTCAGAATTTTTGGAACCACGGAGGCTGGGTGAACCTTTGAAACTATTGTCCTGAAATAATCTTTAAACCTTAAACCAGAAATATCCCCTGAAGTCTTCTCAAAACCAAACAATACTTTAGCTTAACTAGTAAAGGATGTTTGCCTTAAGTATTATGGGATCAAATTGACATCAGCAACTCAAAAGATTTGATAGGTAACTGTCATGGACAGAATTATGTCCCCCCAAAAATGTGTATATCAATTTGGCTGGGCCATGATTCCCAGTATGGTATGATTGTGTATCATTTTGTAATCTGATGTGATTTCCTTATGTGTTGTAAACTCCATCACTATGATCTAATAAGATGGATTAGTGGCAGTTATACTGATAGGTGTCTTAAGCCAATCTCTTTTGAAATATAGAACAGAGCAGTGAGCAGAGACACATGGGAACCTCATATCACCAAGAAAGCAGTGCCAGGAGCAGAGCACGTCCTTTGGACCTGAGGTTCCTGCACTAAGACACTCCCAGACCAAGGGAAGGCTGATAACAAGGAACTTCCTCTGCAGCCCACAGAGAAAGGATGCCTTTCGCTGGAGGTGATGCCCTGAATATGGACTTATAGCCTGCTGGACTGTGAGAGAATAAACTTCTCTTTGTTAAAGCCATCCACTTGTGGTATTTCTGTTACAGCAGCACTAGATGACTAAGACAGTAACTTAGGGGACAGTGAGTTTATGTTAATGGTGAGAAACAACTTGGAAAAGGAGGGTGAGAATGATTGCACATCTCAAAGAATGTGATGAATGTCCCTGAATTGTACATGTAGAAATTGCTGAATTGTATGTTCTGCTGCGTATATTCTCAACAACAACACAAAATAAATTTTAAAAAAAAAGACTACGGCTTCTGGCTGGCTCACATTTTTTAGGATGTTTGTTCTGGGGAAGCTAGCTATCATGCTATTAGGAAGCCCAACCACAGAAAGATACCCCATGGAAAGACCTACATGAAGAGAAATTTATGCCTCCAGCCACAAGCCAGCATCATCTACCAGACATGTGAGTGAGTGACATTTAAGATGATTCCAAGCCCCAGACTTAGAACTACCAACTGTATATGATGCCAAGTGGAACAGAGACGAGGTATCTACTCAGAGCCTTGTCCCTTAATTTCACACATCTTCATATCAATAACAGTGCTCAAGGAGCTATAAATGAGTAACTGAATCAGAGAAGCCTCACTCTCCTCTCAACCTGATTTAGATGATGAGACCCTGGACTTTGAGATGATGCCTCAATGGGCTGAAATAGGGACTTGGAGGGAGGCAATGTGTATATATTGCACGTGCGAGGGATGTGAATTGTTGATGCCAGAAGGCAAACAATGGCAGACTATATTTCTAAATGCAACAGTAACTTCCATTCCATTTGTTCATCTTAAAATGTGACTTTGAGACTCCTCCTGCCTGCCGGAGGGGCTTGTGATTGCCTTAACCAATAGAATAAGACAGAGGGACTATGTGACTTCCAAGGCTCGATCTTTCTGGGATGAGAAAGCCAGCCATCATGCTGTGAGGAAGCCCAAATCAGCCTCATTGGAGAGACCTCCATAGAAAGAATGAGGCCCCAGCCAATATTCAGCATAAATCACCAGGCTTGTGAGTGAAGGAGCCTCCAGGCTGATGCCAAGTGGAACAGAGATGAGCTATGGACATCAAGTTTTGACCGAAATGAAGATATGTGAACAAAATTAATGCTTTTATGGTTTTGAGTCACGTGATTTGTTATGTACCGTTAAATCACCAAAACAGAAATGAAGTCCTGTTTGAGGGGACACAGGACTACTTTAGGAGTAGAGCCCCATATTACATAAGGTAGAGCTCTGTATCGAGGTTACCAGTTGCTGTCAAGTTGGCTTCTATCATGGTGACCCCATGAGTAGAACTGTACTCTATAGGGTTTTCAATGGCTGATTTTTCAGACCTTTCTTCCAAGGTGCTTCTGGGTGGACTCAAGCCTCCAACCTTTCAGTTAGCAGCCAAGGACATTAACCATTTGCACAATTCAGGGACTCTGTATTGAGGCTGAAGTATCATTATTAGGGCTTGTTGTTATTATTGTTAGATACTGTCAAGTTGGTTCAGACTCATAGTGACCTCATGTGCAACTGCCTGGTCCTGCACCATCCTCACAATCGTTGCTATGTTTGAACCCATTGTTGCAGCCACTGTGTCAGTCGTCTCTCTGAGGGTCTTTGTTTTTTTCGCTATTTTACCAAGCACAATGTCCTTCTCCAGGAATTGGTCCCTTCTGATAACAAGTCCAAAATATGTGAGACAAAGTCTTGCCATCCTTGCTTCTACAGAGCATTCTGGCTGTACTTCTTCCAAGACAGATTTGTTTGTTCTTCTGGCTGTCCCTGATACTCAATATGCTTTGCAAGCACTGTAATCCAAATGCATTAATTCTTCTTTGATCTTCCTTATTCATTGTCCAGCTTTTGCATGCATATGAGACGATTGAAAATTCCATGGCTTGGGTCAGGCACACCTTAGTCCTCAAAGTGACATCTTTGCTTTTGAGCACTTTAAAGAGGTCTTTTCAGTAGATATTCCCAATGCAATATGTCATTTTATTATTATTATTATTTATTTGCTAAAGATAAAACTTTATAGAGCACATTAGTTTCTCATTCAACAATTTATACACAGATTGTTTTGTGACATTGGTTGCAATCCCTGTGATGTGTCAACACTCTCCCCTTTCACACTCCAGTTCCTCATTTCCATCCATCTGTTATTTCTGTCCCTTCCTGCCTTCTTGTTATTGCTTTTGGGCAGTGTTGCCCTTTAGGTGTCATATACATGACTGAACTAAGAAGCACGTTCCTCGTATGTGTTATTTTTTGTTTTATATAACTATCTAATCTTTGGCTGAAGGGTGAACTTCTGGAGTGCTTCAGTTCTGAGTTAAAAGGGTGTACAGGGGCCATAGTCTTGGGGATTCTTCCAGTCTCTGTCACACCAGTAAGTCTGCTCTTTTTTGTGTGAATTTGAATTTTGTTCTACACTTTCTATTGTGACCCCTGTCAGAGCAGTTGATGGTGGTAGCCAGGCACCATCTAGTTCTTCTGGGCTCAGACTGGTGGGGCTGTGGTCCTTGTGGTCCATTAGTCCTTTGAACTAATATTTTCCTTGTGCCTTTGGTTTTCTTCATTCTCCTTTGCTCTGGATGGGATAGGAGCAGTAGATGTATTTTAGATGGCATCTCACAAGCTTTTAAGACCCCCATATGCTACTCACCAAAGCTGGATGTAGAACATTTTCTTTATGAACTTCGTTATGCCTATTGACCTAGATGACCCCTGCAACCATGGTCCCCAGACTCAGCCCTAGTAACTGAGTCTCACACAGTGTTTGCATGTGTCTATGAAGTTTCTATGACTTTGCCTTTGTCAAGTTGTGCTGCCTTCCCCTATATTGTGCACTGTCTTTCCTTTCACCAAAGTTAACACTTACGTACTATTTAATGATTTCCTCTCCCCAACCCTTCCCTCCCTCATAACCATCAAAGATTGTTTCTTTCTGTGTGTAAACCTTTCCTTGAGTTTTTATAATAGTGGTCTCATATAGTATTTGTTCTTTTGTGATTGACTTATTTCACTCAGCATAATTCCTTCCAGAGTCCTCCATGTTGTGAAATATTTCAAGGATTCATCATTGTTCTTTACCATTGTGTAGTATTCTATTGCATGTGTACCATAATTTGTTTATCCATTCATTTGTTGATGGGCACTTAGGTTGTTTCCATCTTTTTGCTTTTGTGAATAATGCTGCAATGAACATGGGTGTGCATATGTCTATTTGTGTGACAGTTCTTATTTCTCTAGGATATATTCCTAAGAGTGGGATTGCTGAATCGTATGGTATTTCTATTTCTAGATTTTTTTAAGGAAGCACCATATTGCTTTCCATAGTGGTTGGACCATTTTACATTCCCATCAGCAGTGTTAGTGTTCCAATCTCCCTTCAACCTCTCCAACACTTGTTATTTTTTCTTTTTTTTTTATTGGTGCCAGTAATGTTGGGGTGAGATGGTATCTGTGTTGTTTTGATTTGTATTTTTCTAATAGCTAATAGGAAGCCCCGGTGGTGTAATGGTTAAGTGCTACGGCTGCTAACCAAAAGGTCAGCAGTTCTAATTCACCAGGTGCTCCTTGGAAACTCTGTGGGGCAGTTCTACTCTGTCCTATAGGGTCACTATGAGTTGGAATCAACTTGACAGCAACGGGTAATAGCTAATAACCTTGAGTACTCCCTCATGTCTGTTATCTGCCTGAATGTCTTCTTTGGTGAAATGTCTTTTCTTATCCTTTGTCCATTATTTAATTGGATTATTTGTCTTTTTGTTGACGTGTTACAGTATCTTGTAGATTTTAGAGATTAGACCCTTGTTAGATATGTCATAGCCAAAATTTTTTTTCCATGTCTATAGTTTCTCTTTTTACTCTTTTGGTGAAGTCTTTTGATGAGCATAAGTGTTTAATTTTTAGGAACTCCCTGTTATCTAGTTTATCTTCTGGTGCTTGTGAACTGTTTGTTATAGGTTTTATCCTATTTATGCCTTACACCATTTAATTTCTTGACTACTGCTTCCATGGGTGTTGATTTTGGATTCAAGTAAAATGAAATCTTGACAACCTCAATCTTTTCTCCATTTATCATGATATTGCTTATTGTTCCAGTTGTGAGGATTTTTGTTTTCTTTCTGTAGAGTTGTAATCCATACTGAAGGCTATCTTTGATCTTCATCAGTAAATGCTTCAAGTCCTCTTAGCTTTCAGCAAACAAGGCTGTGTCATCTGCACGTCTCAGGTTGTTAATGAGTCTTCCTCTAAACCTGAGGCCACGTTCTTCTTCATATAGCCTAGCTATTTTCTGCAAACTCCACCTGAAACCTGTCCACTGTGGATGACTCTGCTAATATTCAAAATACCAGTGCATAGCTTCCAGTATCACAGCAACACATAAGCCACCACAGTAAGACAAACTGATTGATGAGTGGTGGATTATTAGGCGTAGAGCCCTGTAATACTGGTACAGTCCTACATAAGGGTAGAGACTTGTATCAGAAGGCAGAAGCAGAGTTCCAGTCTTCCCTGCATTCTTAGTTGGGTGATCTTGGCAACATGCCTAATATCTCAGGATTTCAGATGCCGCATCTGAAAAACTGAAATGATGCTTTGTTCACCTGAAAGGAAACTTTACCAAATAATCTCTTTAGGTTGATTAGGTTGATCCTGCTCTAGATTTTATGATTCTAAATTGATACTTATTCATCCAAATACCCATCATAACCTGTCATTGTGATCAAAGTTGGGATTTATTTCCAAAAACTGAAAGCCTCTACTGAATAGTAGAAAAGTCCTCATCACTTGTATCTTTTGTGTCTTCTAAACTACTCTCTAACCAATCCTCACCCCATACTCTGTTCATATGTAGATTTTACCTAAGGCTATTTCTGTAGGATAAAAGCAAATGTGATTTTTGTAGCATCTCCAGATAAAATAGGGTGTGTTTGTGTATATTTTTCTATCAAAATAAAGTACCACAAAAGTGCAAGATTTACTCTTCTCTTTTGCAATTAGTCTCTATTCTGACATAGAAAACATCCTAATTTTCCAGAGTTCTTACAAATAGAATCCTTTTCCAGAGAAGACCTCAATTTCCAAACACAAAGAAATATTCTTAACAAACTAATTTTCCAAATGGAGACTTAAAGTGTGATGTTGTTTAGCTTAAAACCCCTGATAGAATAGAAAGGCAGGATATTGGCTAAGTGGTTTGCCAAAAATGAAACAGAAGGTCACCCACATATATATTACCTAGTTATCTAAATTATGAAATGAAGCTACCAGACATTGTAGGATTACTGAACTCTACTGAAAGTGCTTTCACTGTTGTTCCTGAATAAGGGGTTTAGATAAGGATGTGCCTTATTACATACTGAATTTACTCTCCAAATAAAAGAAATTCCACTTTTACAGGTCTGTGCCTCATAAAAATTTCAAGGCTTAGGCATAGACACAGAAGATTGTACCCTTTTGTTTGAGGTATGTGTACGATACAGTATAATTTCTTAGAAGTTTGATCCAGAATCTGCATGTCAGCTACCTCTTTGTCATCTATTTGTCCTCACTCTGAAAGAGTCTTTTGGACAATGGGGTTAACAAACTGCACATAAAGCAAAAGTCTAGATGTTTATATTCCTAGGCTGTTGTTTACACAAGTTTTTTAGTGTTTGTGATGATGAGGTCCCTCTCTCAGATGTGAGGGGTTGGAGTAGGCTTGTTTACATGAATTCCTGTCTGGGAATACACATGGATTCACGTTAGAAGCAGCAGGAGGATTTTCAGGGGAGAGAATTTCAGGACAGTGTACAGAATCAGATCTGGGGGGTCGTGACCTTGCCTATTGATCCAGCCTCTCTAATTTCCACAGCTTGCTGAGGCTTGTTCTTCCAGCCTGCTGGTGTACATTAGAGCAGAAATCCATAATGTGGCCATGTTCATTCAAGCACAGGAAGAAACTGAATTAAATGTTAAAAAACAATCTGAGCCTAGAGTTGGAGACAATTCATCATGATCCTAGAAGCCAGGCAGGTGAGATGACCAAGGATTTCTCAGCCAATAGACCCCCAAACAGAATATGGAAGGGCCTTGGGGCTTCATTTGTCAGGTACTCGGTGGAGAGTCTGAAAACACATGAAGGTCAGCTCTTTTGGTGCAACATATTTTTCCTCAAAAAAAAAAGGAGAGCTATTACACATCTGAAAAGTGTACGTGAAGTAAATTAGCAGAAAGAGTTGCAAGAAATGAATGGAATTCCGTATGAGGAGCTTATTTGGGGTAATGTTTGGCAAATTCTCAAAGTCAATGGTGCTTCTCTGCTGGCCTTGCCATTTTCTTCCCACTGTGTTCTGGGGGTGGCTTGTTGTATTTATGTTGTAGGAAGAAGAACACTTCACCAGAGTCATGGCTTCTCTCCTGGGTGAGACAGATTTAGAACAATAGCACCTCTGGCACCTCAGAATGAAGTCTGAGTATTAAGGTAAAGGGCATCAGACACTCAGGTGTTCTAAAACATCTGGATGATGACTTCATTGTTCCCTTTTCTTCTGGATATTTCACCCAGTAGACACAATCCAAGACAATGCTTTTTAAGGCATGTTGGACAATGCCAAAACTGCCCTTTTCTGCCTCTTTAGTTGATCTCATTTATATTGGACATGAAGCTCATGCCATTTATTTGCCATTTATTTATTGATTAATCTAAAATGTTTAACCTGAAGGAGGCATCACAAATGGCAGTTTGTTCTGCTGGGAGCGGCCACAAATGCTGGGATGCATTCCTCAAAAGGCATTATCCAAGTAAAATTCCATTTTAATGAATAGGACTGCAACATAGCAGGACCCTATTTAGGGAAACCGATCCCTATTTAGGTGCAGCAATGGTGCACCTAAATTAAATTAAAAGACAAACATTCTATACTCTGAAGACTGTAAATATCAATTGCCATTTAAATATAATTTGAATTTTCAAAAGAAGACTTGGTATCTGATCAAACAACACAGTTTTTGTTTGTTTTCCCCATAGAAATTTTATCTGATGACAGAATTCTATTAAACAATAACAACAGCAACATTCCTGTAGAACAGACATCCTTGCATATGAAGCACTAAGTCTACCTAAAAAGGAAAAAACAACGAAAAAAGTTGATTCTGCAATGCTACTTAAGGCTAAAGTTCTATCTGTATGCTGATATCTCATTGGGCTGTAACAGGAGATTTTTTTGAGAGAAGTGGGGCAAAACAATGTGTATGGTTAATAGATTCAGACTGTACTCGAATGTGAAAACAGAGGATCCAGCACAGTAACAGGCTTGGACCCAGACACCCTGTGGTCCAGGACCCAGAATGTCATTTCCTGCAAGGGTGGTAGTTTAGAGCATGAGCTCTGCAATGAAAAAGCTGCATTTACACTGTCTTGTTAGAGCCCCACTGAATACCTGCATGGACCTCTGACAAGTTAATTTGTCTCTGTGCACTGGGGTTTTCGCCTCTGTAAACTGGGGATAATGATATCACTCTACGAGTGTTGTGACAATTAAATGAGCTGATGCATCCACATTTCTTTTAGCAGGGCCTGTCACATGGTAAACACTCAGGTTTAATGTTGTAATTTTGGCTGCCTTTGAGAGCATCTGGCCCTGCATATCTTTTATTTCTGTATTCAGTTTAAGTAAACGCATCCATACAGGAAACTGTTCACATCATAAGTGCACAGTGTGAATTTTCATAGGGTAAATACCACCAAGTAGCTGCCACCCCAATAAAAAATTAAAATAAAAAATAAACGTTACCAGCCAGATGCCCGCATCCGTCCCAGTCACAAACCACCCCTACTTTCACCAAAAGTAACCACCATATTTTTTATTGCCTATTAATGTTGCCTGTTTTTGAGCTTTATATAAATGGAATCATATCATATGTGTTCTTTTGTATCTGGTTTCTGCTTAATACTGTATTTGTGAGACCCATTGCTTGTTGTAGTAGTAATTTGTTAGTTCTCATTGCTGTGACCTTACATTTCCCTATCTGAGCCTCACAAAATCTGTCTGCCTTCCAAACAGTTGTGAGTAATGTATTAGTAATTTATTAACTAAAATTGCCAGAGTACCAAAGTTGGGTATTATTAAAGAATGTATTTAAATTAAAGATCGTTCAAAGTTATGCCCACAGGCACTCCACTCTCAGCCATTTGCACAATGAAAGGTTTCTTGAATGAGAGAAGGGTCAGCATTCTAGCTGGTACCTTACGTTCTCCACAGTCAACATTTCATGACTGTCACTGATTCACCATCATAGTTAAAGCAATTGACAAATTGGCATAGTACTCTGAGCTTTATTTAACCTGCGTACACCAAGGAGAATGCTTGTGTGAATGGCATCCATTGAGGGAATGCCCTCAGAACGAATCAGTGGCATCACTAGGGTGGTGTTGGGGGTGCTGACCGTACCAGGTGACACTATCAGAGGGAATGACACCAAAAAGACTGTCTATAAAATTTCTGTATAGTGTTTCAGCAGAAATGTATTATTTTGTTATAAAAAATATACCTTTAGTTAGTTATAACAACAAAAAAATTTTCATAAGCCCAGCTTACATGTATCAATATACCTACAAGGCTAAAACTGTAGGCTAATTTACTTTTTGAACCTTCTAATGTGCTCCAATCAAAGCTGTCATTATTACCCAATTACTACGGTGCTTTGAATCATGTGGTTTCATCTGCACATGCTACAAGTGTTGTTTTTGTTGCTGCCTGTGTTTCTATAGTCACTGATTCTGTCAGATTTTCTGGTATTATATCTACAATATTGTGGTAATTAGCATGAGGGGTGACACTATGAGTTACTCCACTGGGTAACACCAACCGTACTGATGCCACTGGAATGAATGACTGTGAACCATTGACCGATCCTCAAATCCTCATTTTCCTGATGGGAAAACTGAGTTCAAGAGGAAGTAAATTAACTCCTCCCAGGATCATACAGCCAGTGAGTAGCAAAGATAAGGCTGAATGGAAAGAAAGTAAAAGAATAAAGGTGCTGGGATGTTGGTTTTAGCTAGAGCAAAAGTATAGCTAGTGGGATAATGGTACAAACACAACCATCTTGAGTTGAACCTCTTTTAGCCACTGCTTGTTCTGCATAAGGCCCACTCCTTGTAGTCCAAGAGTTCCTTAAACAGTGTAAAGTGTTCTAGAGCCTGTTGTTATCCACAAATTACAGATCACACTGCAGGACTTGTTTTTATTAAATTAAAAAACAAACATTCTATACTCTGAAGACTGTAAATATCAATTGCTATTTAAATATAATTTGAATTTTCAAAAGAAGACTTGGTATCTGATCAAACAACCCAGTTTTTGTTTTCCGCATAGAAATTTTATCCGATGACAGCACCACCATTTGTTCTCTCCATGATGATATGGTTGGCATTTCTTCAAGTATGTTGTTGGGTTCCGTCGGGTCCATAGGGTTTTCTAGGCTATAATCTTTACAGGAGCAAATCGACAGGTCTTTCTCTCTTGGAGCCGCTGGGTAGGTTCAAACCGCCAACCTTTTAGTTAGCAGCTGAGAGCTTAACGGTTGCATCACCAGGACGCCTTTTCAAGAATGTAAGTTTGATATAACTTTGTTTAAGTCAGTAGATTCATTAAGAAGTAGAAGGTAATGTTGTCATGAAATTTTAGTCACAAAGTTCTGTCAGATCACGTGCATGGCATCATAGATGCCTTCTGTTTCACTGAATCTGTCTGATACAATGCAATCTAGTCTTAGAATATAAAACAGGGCAGATTGTAAAAGAAAGATTCTCAGTCCTAGCCAAAAGGTAAAATGGATTTGAACAGTCATCAATAGTATAAAGTTCTGCACCTCTGCCAATTAAGCAGAAAACCTTAATATAGGAAAAAAAGAATTTTCCTTGCCCAGAATCAGAAGGAATGCACAGAACCCACCAGGAATGGGAAGCCAGGAATGGGAAGGAATGTACCCTGAACCTAAATTTATCAGAGACATATTCTTTAAGGGCAAATACTAACTGCAAATTTCTTTGGCTCCTTTGCGTCTGTTGCTTTGCCCTGTGCTATCTGATTATCTAGCCAAAAAGTCCAAATTGGAAAAGCATATATTTTTGCCCTAAGCTGTGTGTATGACTGATATAATGTGTTAGTTTCTGTTTTCCAAGTAGAGAAATAATTTATGGTTTTGATCTCAGTGATTTTAAATATTTCAACTTTGCATGTTTCTATTTTCATTCCTTCTATATGTATTCTTTGCTTTTATTCTATAAAATTTTTCTTTTTTCATATGAAAGGGCATTTTTGATAATTTCTCCTATATTTTTCCATAAATTTAATGTTTCAATGTAATGTAAAGTTTTGAAATCTTTTTATTCTTAAAAAATATATACATGTAGTTTAGTTCCTACCTGCTTCCAAAAATAATATGAGGATTATTTTGGAACTTTTGGTGTAAAATAATTTTATCCCCTTATGGATGGGTAGTAGACAAGATTTGCTCATTTCTATTCAAACAAGAAGTAAATAAACACAAACCAGATAAATAAGAGATAAAAAAAACATATTTTAAGTACATATATGTTGTTGTCGTTGTTAAGTGCCGTCGTTGGTACCAACTCACAGTGACCCCATGTACAACAGAACAAAACACTGCCCTGTCCTACACCATCCTCGCAATCATTATGCTCGAGCCCATTGTTGCAGCCACTGTGTCACATTCATCGTCAAAGAGAACATTTCAAGATATATCCTGAAGTACAACATTGTCAATGATAGGATAATATCCATACGTCTACAAGGAATACACATATAAGTGTGTGTATATGTATGGATAGATATATAGATGATAGATAGATAGATAGACAGAAAATGAATAAAAAAGGCAGAAACAAAGAAAATATATTTTCTGAAGATGGGCTTTGTGTTTTTGTTTTTCTTTTATTGCTTTGCCTTAACCCAGCTCATATGTAGCCAATTCAATGTAGTTGTTAACACTGTGGAATAGCCCAGAGGTCATTGTCAGCTTCCCTGGATTTGGGAGAACGAGTGAGTCTCCGTAAGGAATGAAGTGACTACCATTAAGTTCATGGTAATTCGGAGGATAAGTGACAGGGTAAAAATAAAGATAGCCCCTTTCACTATGGACACTAATCAAAGGAGAAACTGCATGTGCTCACTGTAAAAAGATTGTCCTGAAGTAGCCTGCACCCTCCTGTGCCCCCTCCTCTTTATATACACATGCCATTTCCTGATTATAGTCACTATCAAGAAGACTCATCTTTGGAAATTAAGGAAAGAATAGGTCCCCTGGGACCCACCTGGGCCACATCTACATGGCATAATTGTGACTCTATTGATAATTTCCCAATCAAATAGTTTTTTTTTTCTTTTTCATCATAAGGGCTGATTGCCATTAATGGAGAAGCAATCAATGGGATTGATGTTATTTCAGGCATCTTAACAACTGAATTGGATCAACCTCGCATGAGTCCATAGATAGCTCATTGACTGGTTGTTACTGTGGCTGATAAAACCAAGTCAACTGGAAAAGAGCACTTTCAGTTTGGCCTTGTAGACAAACTTTAAATCTTTACTGTGGAACCATCCAAGATGATTGACCTGAGAGTAAAGCCCTTTGAAACAGCAATTGGCATGAGCCTAGAGTTATTACAGCCACAACAAGGGCCATAGCACAAAAGTTCAAGTCAATGAGAGCTCTAGCGTCTGCAAATATGCACTCAAAAGCATTCAGTGATTGATTTTCCAAGGTTGAACTAATTAAACCTGTAGGCATTTTAATACTCTTCTGGTGGTATGGTAGTCAAGAAAGAGAAGGGTCTGGGGATGAGGTACATCAATGAAGCTATTATTAGTCCAAATTAGTGGAAAAAGAAATCTTTCTAAATGCCCAGGCCCAGGCTTTGTCCTACTGCAGAAGCCTCTGGTAGGGTCAGAGACAGGGGTAGAACTATTTAAGCTAGAATAAGTGAGGCACACTGTAGCTACCATTTCCCCAGAATGCTATCAGACTGCTGAGGAGGAGAAGGGATTCAGGTAGTACAAGGCCACCTGCCTACTAGCCCTAGATCTTGGGAATGGAGACATAAATTTTCCTGGGTGGTGCAAATGGTTAATGCTCTTGGCTGCTAACTGAAAGGTTGGAGGCTCGAGTCTACACAGAGGCCTCTTGAAAGAAAGGCCATTGAAAATGCTATAGAGCACAGTTCTACTCTGACACATATGGGGTTGCCATTAGTCAGAATTGACTAGACAGCAACTGGAAGGTCATCTGCTGTTGTGACTGGAAGTGTGGCAGAGATGGAAGCTAAGAGGAGTCTTTGAAACTTTTTAATTGGAGAGTGACATGATCAGATTTATAATTTGGAAAGGTGATCCCTACAGATGTGTAGAAGAGGGATCTGGGAGAGGCAAGACTGACAGTAGGGAGACCCAGTTAGAAGGCTGTTACAGTCATCCAGGCAAGAAGTCCTAAGCATCTGAGCTGAGGCAGAGGTTGTAGAAGAAAAGAGAAGTACACAGAAATATTAAGGGGGTAGAATCTACCAGAGTTGGTGACCACTTAGACTGAGGGTCCAGTGATGGAGAGCAAATGGTCTAATTATTAATTATAAAATTTCTGAGTGTGCTTCTGTTGAATCAAATAATGTGTTGAAAAATACAGCTGATTTATTTAATATCACCTTGTTTGACATTTGACATAAAAACCTGACTTTTGTGAAATCACAAGTGAGAATAGTTATTATCTATCTTGTTTGTCTTTCATTCATTCATTTTTTTATTCACTTATTTATTCTTTCATCACATAATCACTGAGCACTTACTGGGCACCAAGCTCGATGCTGGACACTGAGGATGGTTTGTGAATGATGCCAATCTGGTATCTGCCCTCAGAGTTGATACGAGTCAGAGCCATCAGATGTGATAGGGATGTATACATATACAAACCCGTGCAGTTTTCTGGATGATTATGTAGGGTGATTATTACCATCTTAAATTTTGTTTTATTTTATAGGCCACAAATTCAATAAATATGTATTAAGGACCTATGGTATGCCAGGATCTGTGCCAGGGATAAAGCAACAAAATGAATAAACAAGATACATTCAAACACTAATGAGCACTAAGAAGATAAAAAAAAAAAAACAGCATGATGCAATAGCAAGCAGCAGGACAGCACAACTGGGTACTCTAGTTTGATTGACCAGGGACAATGTGACACAAAGCTGAGACATGAACAAGAAGGAGTCAGTTAGGCAACTATCCTGGGGCAGAGCATTCCAGGCAGAAGCTACAGTATGTGCCAAGACCCTGGGTTGGGAATGAGCATGGTGTTGGTGAGATACTAAAGGTCAAGAAAAGCAGAGAAAAAGTGGTAAGAAAAGAAGTCAGAGAAGAAGCTAGAGGCCAGAGCACGTAGGGCTTCTTAGGCCGTGGTTAGGAGGGCAGACATTTTTAATGTATGAGATGGGGAACCATTAGAAGATTTTAAGTGTAACATAATCTGATTTACAATTTGAAAAGTTCCATATGGCAGCTGTATGGAGAAAGTATTGTAGGGGAGCAAAGCAGTTCAGAGGTATTGCAGTTGTCCAGGTGAGAGATGGTGATGGTTTGGATGAGGGTGGTGGCAGTGGAAATGGATAAATTGGGACATATTTGAGACATATTTTGGAGCTACAACAAGACTTGCTTATCAGTTGGATGTAGTGAATAAAAAATTAATAAATTATGTTTTTAACTATAGAAAGCATGTGTATAGTTGTGCTATTTATGAGATGGGAAGACTCATGATGAACATCAAAACAGGCTTGGGAGGGAAAATTAAGAATTCTGTTTGATCATTTAAAAAGTTGAGATATTTATTGCATATTCAAGTTGAAGAATCAATTAGGCTCTCGGATATAGTTTAAAGCTTAGTGGAAGTGTCTGGGCTGGAGATATAAATGTGGGGGCCATTGGCATATAGATGGTATTTTAAGAAGAAAAATGTAGGTGGTAAGAGGAGAGGGTTGAGACCAAATCTTTATAGAAGAAAGCTTCCATAACAGAAGAAAAACCCTATTTCCAAATAAAGTCACATTCACAGGTACAGGGGTTAGGACTTTAACGTATCTTTTTGGGAGACATAATACAATCCACAGCTCTTACCCATGCTTTAGTTACAATAGAATATTTTTCGTACTGTGATTTGACATTTGTGATGATGTCAGCAGTTTACAAATGTACCTTAAAGTTTCTCTCATGGGGTGTTACTTTTCCCTTATTTCTGAGCTGCACATGGGAAGTCAAATGAATGGATTCCTGTAGTTATCCATGAAGCAGAAGACCAGGCACCAGAGGCAAGGAATACAATGTGAGCCTGAGGCATGATGCTTTCAGATGGCATCTGTGCAAACCTGGTGGGAGCTGGCAGAGAACTGAGCCTGTAGTGGTGGCTGGCATAAGAGACATGGTAGACTAAGAGAATCTGAAGTACTGCATAAGAAGGCTTCAGAACAATTATTCATCCCAGCATCAACATGCTGTCTCTTTCCCGGTTGCCTGGTGAAATGACAATACTTAACCTTCATCCCCACTGAGTAGGAAGGCACCCTTATTCAGGAAACCACTTTGGAGTACACCAGAAATTAGGATAGGAGAAACCCAGGATACAAGGAAGAAGTCTACATTTACCTCAGGATGCTACAACTGTAGTTCGGCTATGCTGTCCTGAGCTCCTGTTATCTCTTCATGGGCTTTCAACAATTCCTATCTATCTATGCTACCTTGAACACTGCAACTATCCTTTCTCCCTTATGTGATATCTTCTCCCATTTTTAATGCTCTCTTTGGTAATGGAGCAACAAAGAACAAATGCTCTTCTATCTGTGGCACTATCTATATTGTCCTAAAAATAGCTACAATAGCTTCTGACACGGAACTGCAACTTAGAACTCACATAAACTGGTTTTAGCAACAGTGCCTTTGGAGTTGCTAAACAAACACATGCATTTGTTTTTTTAACAGAATTCCCCAGTAACCCTTTGTCTAGATTATACCCCCTGAGGCAATTGGGACCCTGAGAAACTACATGACAGATTCACTTTGGCATTTCTCTCAGGGCAGAAAGAGCCTGGCAGCAAGGTCTAGACTAGAGGACACACCAGCTTAATTGGCAGCATAATATGTGTCAATAATAGTTCATTATATCCCTTTATTCTTATAACACTTTTCTATTAAAGGAAGTGTGGGTGGCTGTAGTCAATGTCAGAATTCCTTGAGGGAGCAAAATTGACCCATGGCTTCTGGATTGGTAAAGAAACCATAAATCAGACACTGAACTTGTCAAGGACCCCTTTGTCCCCAAGCCGCCAGCCCTAACCATGCCCATTCAATCTAACCCATGACTCTATATGCAATATAAGCATGTGCTCTCCCTCAATCTCCATGTGTCACTGCAAGTGTGACCTGTCTCCAGCCACCTACCTTCTATAGATTATCCATTATTCCCTTGAGTCTATTTGTAGTGACCTTGACAATGGGTGTTTCTCCCACTTATTTGTTTCCTTTGCTCACCAACAAGTGTCTCTATCCTGTGAGTCCATTAACCTGTATTATAGTTGTCTTTGCATCCCCAGCATTTAGCACAATTACTGACACTTGGGAGGTTCTCAGTAGTAATTGTTGAACTGGGTGGAATTATCTTGCATAAGCCCAATCCTGAGGGCTCTCTATGTGCCAAAAAGTAATTCATTGTGCATCTGTCCCCCAGCGCTTCCCCAGATAGAGGCTTTGAGTGAGGGAATAAAGTAAATGGGATATATGGGGGAAGGAGGGACAAACTCAAGGCTCATCTCAATAGTTTCATAGAGGTTCTTCTAGAGAGAAAGGCCTAGAAGGAAGTCAATTTGCTGTATGTTTACAGTAAATTTGCAATTTAAAATATTTCTTAGCCCAGGAGTTTTCTCTCCTATCTCATTGCTGTTTGAAAACTTCTTATCAAAATAATTTTGATTTCCATATTCTGCAGTCCCTAACTCACCAAAGGAAAGGCATAGGTAAAGAAAACAAAAAGATTATTGAGACATGATGCAAGAACACTAGATAACTGCCGATCTATATAATCTTCAGCAACAGTAGCTCTACAGATATAATAGAAGTTTATATAATCCAAGGGAAAGTCACTAAGAACATGAGGGTCTGTCTTCTTTTAGAACAAGCTCTTTGCTTTCAGGTGCCAAATGCACATGGCCTCTAAACAAATTGTCAGAAGCTCTGGGTTCAAGTTTTAGCTCTGTCATTTCTGAGCTATGAGATTGTAAACCATTCACTCTCACTGGTCTTCAGATTTCTCAATTATAAAATAGAATCTATATTGCTTTCTCTATCTTCTTCACATGTTTACTGAACACATTAAACCAAAAAAACCAAACCCACTGCTGTCAAGTTGATTCCAACTCATAGCGACCCTATAGGACAGAGTAGAACTGCCCCATAGGGTTTCCAAGGCTGTAATCTTTATGGAAACAGACTGCCACATCTGTCTCCTGCAGAGTGGCTGGTGGGTTTGAACTGCTGACCTTGCAATTAGCAGCCAAACACTTAACCACTGCACCACATGACTTAAATTCTTCAGTCAGACCTCATTGTGCATGCCTCTTTAGAGAACATGCTACATTTGATCAGAAGTATTTGTGCCCTTGCCAGTGTCTCTGATTAAATTCTGAGAAAACTGAGAATAAGGTTGGTATTCAGGTTATCTCAGTACTCCCAATGTCTAGCAAAGTGCCTGGCACAAAATAGGTGCTCAATATTTGTTAAGTAGAAGCTGGAGAAGTAATGGCCAAGTTATTTAAAAGATAGGTATCTGTGCAACTTTAATGAGATCCCTCAGTCTCTTGCCTTCCTTATGTTAAAAACTGGAGAGAACTTGGCATGGCTCCTGTAATGGGTTGAATGGTGGCCCCCAAAAAGATATGTCCAAGTCCTAACCCCTGGTACCTGTGAATGTGACTTTATTTGGAAAAAGGGTCTTTGCAGATGTAATTAAGTTAAGGTGCTCAAGATGAGATCATCCAGGATTAACTGGATGGTCCCTAAATCCAACACAAGTGTCCTTATAAGAGACAGAAGAAGAGAAGACAGAAGAGAAGAAGGCATATGAAGACAGAGGCAGAGATTGGATTATGCAGCCACATAACAAGAAATGCCTACAGTCATTAGAAGTTGGAAGAGGCAAGGAAAGATTCTCCTCTAAAGCCTTCAGAGGGAGAGTGGCCCTGCTGACACCTTGATTTAGGACTTCTGGCCTCCAGAACTGTGAGAGAATAAATTTTTGTTGTTTTAAGTCACCAGGTCTGTGATAACTTATTGCAGAAGCTCTAGGAAACAAATATAGCCCATACCTTCACTGTCTGCCCTCATCTCATCTGAGTCCCCACAGCAGCCCTAGGGGGCTGGGGACTCCAGAGGGCATGGAGCCTTGTCATCTGGCAGTGCTGGGTGGTGAGGTACGGAGGGATCTGTTAGAGAGGTCATTCATGATACAGAACACTACAGGGGCCCCTGGAAGCCCAATCTCCCTGTTGTGGACATAGGCAATCAAATTTCATTTGTTGCTTTTGACCACTGGCCTGTGAGAGAGTTAGAAAGCAACAGGGAAATCAGAGTACAGGCATACCTCATTTTATTGCACTTAGCTTTATAAAGTGCTTTGCAGATATTGTGTTTTACAAATTGAAGGTTTGTGGCAAACCTGCATCAAGAAAGTCTATCGGCGCCATTTTTCCAACAGCATGTGCTCACTTTGTGTCTTTGCATCACATTTTGGTCATTTTTGCAATATTTCAAACTTTTAATTATTATTATATCTGTTATGATGAGCTATGATCAGTGATCTCTGATGTTACTATTGTAATTGTTTTGGGGCCCCACAAACTGTGCCCATATTAGATGGCAAACTTAATAAATGTTGTGTGTGTTCTGACTGCTCCACCAACCAGCAATCTTTCTCCCTTTTCTTGGGTTTCCCCATTTCCTGAGACACAATAATATTGAAATTAGGTCAGTTAATAATCTTACAATGGCCTCTAAGTGTTCAAATGAAAGGAAGAGTCACACATCTCTCACTTTAAATCAAAGCTAGAAATGATTAAACTTAGTAGGAAGGCATGTCAAAAGCCAAGATACACTGAAATCTAGGCCTCTTGCACCAAACAGTTAGCCAAGTTGTGAACGAAAAGGAAAACTTCTTCAAGGAAATTAAAAGTCCCACTCCAGTGAACACACCAATGGTAAGAAAGTGAAACAGCCTTATTGCTGATATGGAGAAAGTTTTAGTGGTCTGGATAAAAGATCAAACCAGCCACAACATTCCCTTAAACCAAAGCCTAATCCAGAGCAAGGCCCTAACTGTCTTCAATTATATAAAGGCTGAGAGAGGTGAGGAAACTGCAGAAGAAAAATTTGAAGCTAGCAAAGGTTGGTTCATGAGGTTTAGGGAAAGAAGCCATCTTCATAACATGAAAGTGCAAGGTGAGGCAGCAAGTGCTGATGCAGAAGATGCAGCAAGTTATCCAGAAGATCTAGGTAAGATAATTGAAGAAGGCGGCTACACTAAACAACAGATTTCCAATGTAGACAGAACAGCTTTATATTGGAAGAAGATGTAATGTAGGACTTTCATAGCTAGAGAAGAGAAGTCAATGCTTGGCTTCAAAGCTTCCAAGGACAGGCTGACTCTCTTGTTAGAGGCTAATGCAGCTGGTGACTTTAAGTTGAAGCCAATGCTCATTTACCATTCTGAAAATTCTAGGGCCCTTTCATGGATTGAATTGTGTCCCCCCAAAATATCTGTCAACTTGTCTGGGTCATGATTCCCAGTATTGTATACCTGTGTACCATTTTGTAATCTGATGTAATCTCCTTATGTGTTGTAAATTCAATCACTAAGATCTAATAAAATGGATTAGCGGCAGTTATACTGATGAGGTATACAAGATAGGATAGTGTCCTAAGCCAATCTCTTTTGAGATACAAAAGAGAGAAGCGAGCAGAGACATATGGGAACTTCAGACCACCAAGAAAGCAGTGCCAAGAGCAGAGCACATCCTTTGGACCTGAGGTTCCTGCACCAAGACACTCCCAGACCAAGGGAAGATTGATGACATGGCCCTTCCTCCAGAGCTGACAGAGAAAGCTTTCCCTTGGAGCTGACACCCTGAATTTGGACTTGTAGCCTACTGGACTGTGAGAGAATAAACTTCTCTCTGTTAAAGCCATCCACTTGTGGCATTTCTGTTATAGCAGCACTAGATGACTAAGACAGGCCCTTAAGAATTTTGCTAAATATACTGTGCTTATGTTCTCTAAATGGAAAAACAAAGCCTGGATGACAGCACATCTGTTTACAACATGGTTTATCAAGTATTTTAAACCCACTCTTGAGACCTACCGCTCAGAAAAAAATATTACTTTCAAAATATTACTGCTCTAGAATGGATAAGAAAACAGGATCCATCAATATGCTGTCTACAAGAGATACCCACTCCTAGGAATATATCCTAGAGAAATAAGAAT
>NW_004443988.1:16596764-16604906 GCF_000243295.1 Trichechus manatus latirostris | reverse complement strand
GTGAGAATAACAGCACAATTGGAAGAGCGTAGTTAATGTCTCTGAACTGTGCATGTGGAAATTTTTGAAATGGTGTATCTTTGGCTATGTGTATTTTCACCAAAAAGAAAAAGGTTGAGAAGTTAGAGGGTTAATATGTTGTAGGGTTGTTAACCAATGTCATAAAACAACATGTGTACTACTGTTTCATGAGAAACTATTTGTTCTTTAAGCCTTCACCTGAAGTACAATAAAATATAAAAAAAAAATATTACTGCTCTAAGAGAGTTTATTAAGAAAATATTCTGCATCCTACTTTGGTGAGTGGCGTCTGGGGTCTTAAAAGCTAGTGAACAGCCATCGAAGATGCATCAATTTGTCCCAACTCACCTGGAGTAAAGGAGAATGAAGATCACCAAAGTCACAAAGAAAGTATTAGCCCAAGAGACAGAAAGAGCCACAGAAACCAGAGACTGCATCAGCCTGAGACCTGAAGAACTAGATGGTGTCTGGCTACCACCAATGACCGCCCTGACAGAGAACACAATAGAGAGTCCCTGATGGAGTAGGAGAAAAGGCGGGTGCAGAACTCAAATTCTAGTAAAAAGACCAGACTTAATGGTCTGACTGAGACTGGAGGATCCCCAGAAGGCATGGCCCCCAGACTCTCTGTGAACCCAGAACTAAAATCATTCCTGAGGCTAACTCTTCAGACAAAGATTAGACTGGACTATGGGACATAAAATTATACTTGTGAAGAGTGTGCTTCTTAGCTCAAGTAGATACATGAGACTAAATGGGCACCTCCTGTCTGGAGCTGAGATGAGAAGGCAGAGAGGGTCAGGAGCTGGTTGAATGAACATGGGAAATCAGGGGTGGAAAGGAGTGTGCTGTTACAGTATAGGGAGACCAATTTAGGGTCACATAATGTATGTATAAATTTTTGTACGAGAGACTACCTTTAATTGTAAACTTTCACTTAAAGTACAATAAAAAAAAAAATCACTGCTCTCAACAATGCACCTGGTCACCCAAGAGCTCTAATTAAGATGTACAAGGAGGGTAATGTTGTTTTCATGCCTGCTAACACGACATCCATTCTGCAGCCTATGGATCAAGGAGTAATTTTGAATTTCAAGCCTTATTATGTAAGAAATACATTTCATAAGGCTGTGGCTGCCATAGATAGTGATTCTTCTGATGGATGTGGGCAAAGTAAATTGAAAACCTTTTGGAAAGGGTTCACCATTCTAGATGCCATTAAGAACATTTGCGATTCATGGGAGGAAGTCAAAATATCAACATTAACAGGAGTTTGGAAGAAGTTGATTCCAATCTTCATGGATGACTTTGAGAGGTTCAAGACTTCCATGGAGAACATAACTGCAGATGTCATGGAAATAGCAAGAGAACTAGAATTAAAAGTGAAGCCTGAAGATGTGAGTGAATTGCTGCAATCTCATGATAAAACTTTGACGGATGAGGAGTTGCTTCTTATGGATGAGCAAAGAAAGTCGTTTCTTGAGATGGAATCTACTCTTAGTGAAGATGCTGTGAACACTGTTGAAATGACAACAAAGGATTTAGAATATTACATAAACTTACTTGATAAGCAGCAGCAGGGTTTGAGAGGATTGACTCCGATTTTGAAAGACGTTCTACTGTGGGTAAAATGCTATCAAACAGCATTGCATGCTACAGAGAAAACTTTTGCGAAAGGAAGAGTCGATTGATGTGGCAAACTTCATTTTTGTCTTATTTTAAGAAATTGCCACAACCACCCCAACCTTCAGCAACCACCACCCTGATCAGTCAGCACCCATCAACATGGAGGCAAGATCTTCCACTAGCAAAACGATTACGATGCACTGAAAGCTCAGATGATGGTTAGCAATTGTTAGCAATGAAATATTTTTTAATTAAGATATGTACATTGTTTTTTTAGACATAATGCTATTGCACACATAATAGACTACAGTACAGTGTAAACATAACTTTTATAGGCACTGGGAAACCAAGAAATTCGTGTGGCGTGCTTTATTGCAATATTTGCTGTATTGTGGTAGTCTGGAACTGAACCCGAAATATCTCTGAGTTATGCCTGTAATGTGATTTGTCATCCAGGGAAGCGAACAGATGAGAAATCAGCAATTATTGGCTTGCCCAGCTGAGGGAAATGTAAAATAATTATTGGAAATAACACAAAAGCTTCTAGAAACGGGGGCTTTTTTGGGGGCACCAGCCTCTGAGTGAGATAAAGTTTCTGGTGTGAAATTGCTTCTTTGAATATTATTAGAAATGTCTGTGTCCTTTACAATTCTAATCTGGCAAAGGAAAATTAAGTTACATAGACTTTGTGTAACTCTTCTCTTGGTTTATATTCAACATTATCTGAAGAGCTTATGGTTAGTTGAGTTCCTCTAAGCCTCAGTTTTCCCATCTGTAAATGGAGACAAAAATAGTACCTTTCTTCTTAGTGTTTTAGTAGAATTAAACAAGATAATTTTCATAAACAGCATAGTAACAAGAACATAGTATTCAATAAGCATAGTCATTATTATTACTACTGCTGGTGATATTGTTTGTGTTATCTATGTCAGAAGGTAATGAGGCAAAAGAGCAGAGTGTTTAAGCTCAGACTTTGGAGTCAGAGAGTCATGGGTTTGAATGCTGGTTCCAGTACATATGAACAGTGTGATATTGAACAAATTACTAAACCTCAATTTTTTCATCTGTAAAATGGGGATAACAGTAGAGTTATCCACCCAAATCGCAGAGTTGTTAAGAAATACTGTGATAGATGGAAAGCATTTAACATAATATCTGGCATATAGTCATCCATGTTCCATCATGCTTAGTCTTAGGGATTCAATTTCATTCCTTTATTCATTCAACAAATATTTTAATGACTGCTTATGCTTTATGTTAGGCAAGCACTAGAGATTCAGCAGTGGACAAGATAGTCATGGTCCTCGGTCTCCTGCAGCTTACGTTCAAGTGGGGGACACAGGTAATAGCAAACCATGCAATGACGGAGTTGATAGTATTTATCAGAATTCATTAGCAATAACTGTTTTTTCAACAGAAATTTACTGACATGCCTACTGGAGGTACAGTATATAAATTAAATGAACCTGGTTGTTGGTAGAACAATTGGTGAACTTTTTTGCCATCCCAAATGGAAGAAATTATAGATTACTTTAGACTCAGGTGACGGGGAGAGAAAAAGAAAGAGATTGACTATAGGGCGTCACCAGGGAGATGTTTGATGTCTGCTGACTCTCCAAGATTTCTCCACAAGACCCTCAGAGTATTTAATGTGGTTCCAAACATATAAACTATTTAGGGGCAGAGGGAGTTCCCGGAAAGCACAAACAGTTAAGCACTCCATTACTAACTGAAAGGTTGATGGTTTGAATCCACCCAGAGGCACCTCAGAAGAAAGGCCTGATGATCTACTTCCAAAAAATCAGCCACAGAAAACCCTATACCATAGTTCTGCTCTGACACATGTGGGGTCACCATGAGTTGGGATCAGCTCAACAGCAACTGTTTTGCTGTTGTTTTTTAATTTTTTTTTTTGGTGGAAACCAGTGAAGAGGCACAGTTTTACATCTAGGTTGTGAGGGGCTGGGGGACAGGATGCAGAATCTTGGCTGCACACACCAGTGTTGGAATATGGAGACACAGGACACCACAGGACTAAGTATAGCATGAGAGGTTGGGCCACGTTTAACCAGATCTTCCAGAAGTAAGATGGATCCAAACCACATAAGTCAGTTTCACACAAGTAACTATTTAATTAGAATTGTGATCAGTGTTACAAAAGAGGAGAACAGAGAGCCGTCAGGGCTTGGTGGAACACCCAACGTGGGGAGAAATCAAGCAGAAAGCTCCGAGGAGGTGGTCCTTAAACTATCAATGAAGGAAGAGTTGGGGGCAGTCCCATGAAAGCCTGCCAGGCAGTAGGAATCACATGCGCAAAGGCTCTGGGGCCAAAAGGACTGTGTTACATTAAAGGAATTGTGCAGGGACCAGAGAGGTGAAGTTGTGGGTAAAGGGATCGTGGCATGGGAGGGAACCAGAGAGACGGGCAAGGACTGATCATGCAGCACCTCAGAGGCCAAGGTAAGGATGTCTGATAAATGGCCTTTTAAGGATTTCTCAGAGACCTACAGAGGTCTGGGCTCCTCAGTCATTTAACAATATGTCAGAATATAGTTGCAGAAAATGAGGTAAACTACAACTATTTATATTTAACAAATTAACACTTTTGCCACAAAAAAATTGCAATGATATGTAACTATGCTATTTACAAGATAATGGAAGGATTTGTTTTAAAATGGATTAATTCATAGTGCACTGCAGGTTGCATGATCTGGTAATGGGACATACATTCAAAGATGTATTATGAATGTCTTTGCTTGATCTTATTATTATGGGATCTCTAAAACTTCATTTTAAGATAAGGTCAGAAATCTATACATTTGAAAGGCTAGTGGCTATGAGGCCTTGGCTACCTGGCCCTCTCATGCAGTCCCTCAGTCCTTGCCCTGGCCCTCTGATGGGCCTTGTTCAAGAGATCTGAGACCTAAGGGTTTGCAGAAAGAGAGAAATTTGCCTAAATGGCCTGTGACTGCAGCGCTCACAACTAGGTGGTGGCCAGCCCCTAGCATAGTGTGCAGCTCACAGGAGAAGCTCACTAACTGTTTGAGTGAGTAACTATTCATAAGTGACTGGATCTTGGCACGTTTCCCTCCTGTCCAAAAGCACCGTCCTATGGGACACGATTGTCTTCGCTGCAGTGAAAAAGACAGAAAGCAAAACGAAACTCAGAAACTATAAACAGGTTGGATGCCCCAGACGTGTCTTTAAATTAAGTCAGCTTTTCCACTATTTTCTAGCCTTTTGCTGCTGTAGTTTGCAGTAGAGAATGTGGTGGACTTTAAGCACTAATAAATAGCCACATAATTCCATTTGGTTTCTGCTCCCCTGGGCCCTGCTAGCTTAGGACCACAAACTCAGGCCTTCTCACCTTACAGGCAGAAGGTAGCTTTGAAAGGACATTCTGTTACTCAGAGCTGTGTTCTCATTTTCACTGTCTGGGAGAGGAAATTAAGAGTCTCCAATGTTCAGTCTTGGATAATTTATAAGAATATCTCATCTCTGCTCTGAGACTCATTTACAGAAGTTGTATCTTTATTAACTTGCTGTGTGACCTTGAGCAAGCCAGCTAACATCTCTGGGATTCTTTTTTTTAAATTTTATTGTGTTTTAGGTAAAAGTTTACAGAGCAAATTAGTTTTTCATTCAAAAATTTATACACAAATTGTTTTGTGACATTTGTTGCAATGCCCACAATGTGTTAGCACATTCCCCCTTTCCCTTTCCATTCTGGGTTCTCCCTATCCATTCGTCCAATTTTGCTGTCCCTTCCTGCCTTCTCCATCTTTGCTTTTAGGCAGATGTTGCCCATTTGGTCTTGAATACTTGTTTGAACTAAGAAGCACGTTCCTCACATGTGTTACTGTGTCATAGGCCTGTCTAAACTTTGGCTAAAAGGGATTCTTGATGAAGTCCAAATTACATAGAATTTACCTCATGAGATTGTTATGAGGCTTCCAAAAGAAAAGCATTTAGTAAATAAATGATAAATTGCAGAGGCAGAACCAGATTTTCTGGGAACTGACGCTAACAGAATTTGAGGAAACTCTTTTTTTTTTTTTTTTTAATTGTACTTCCAATGCAGGTTTACAGAACAAATAGTTTCTCATTAAATGGTTAGTACACATATTGTTTTATAACAATGGTTAACAACCCCACAACATGTCATCACTGTCCCTTCTCAACCATAGGTTCCCTATTACCAGCTTTCCTGTCCCCTCCTGCCTTCTAGTCTTTGTCTCTGGACTGTTTTGCCCCATTAGTCTCGTTTAGTTTTATGGGGTTGTCTAATCTTCGGCTGAATGGTGAACCTTGGGAGTGACTTCCTTACTGAGATAAAAGGGTGTCTGGCAGCCATATTCTCAGAGTTTCTCCAGTCTCTGTCAGGCCAGTAAGTCTGGTCTTTTACTGTGAGTTACAATTTTGTTCTACATTTTTCTCCACCTCTGCCTGGGACCCTCTGTTGTGATTCTGGTCAGAGCAGTCAGTGGTGATAGGGGGGCACCATCTAGTTGTACTGGACTCAGTGTGGTGGAAGCAGTGATAGTTGTGGTCCATTAGTCCTTTGGACTAATCTTTTCCTTTTATCTTGTTTTCTTAATTCTCCCTTGCTCCTGAAGGGGTGAGACCAGTGGAGTATCTTAGATGGCTGCTCATAAGCTGTTAAGACCCCAGACGCTACTCACGAAGGTAGAATGTAGAACATTTTCTTTATAAACTGTATTATGCCAATTGAGATAGATGTTCCCTGAGACCATGGTCTTCACGGCCCTCAGCCCAGCAATTCAGTACCGCAGGGAGTTTGGATGTGTCTTTTGAGCTTCCATGACCTTTCCTTGTACAAGTTTTGCTGGCACCCCCAGTATTGTGTACTGTCTCACCATTCACCAAACTTATCACTTATCTATTGTCTATTTAGTATTCCCCACCCACCCCTCCCATCCCTCGTAACCAACAAAAATTATTTTTTTGTGTGTGTGTAAACTTTTTCATGAGTTTTTACAGTAGAGGTCTCATATTTGTCCTTTTGTGATTGACTAATTTCACTCAGCATAATGTCCTCCAGCTTCATCCATGTTATGAGATGCTTCACAGATTCATCATTGTTCTTAACTGCTGCATAAGACTCCATTGTGTGTATGTACGATAGTTTGTTTATCCATTCATCTGTCGATGGGCATCTAGGTTCTTTCCATCTTTTTGCTACTGTGAACAATGCTGCAATGAACATGGGTATGCATATGTCTATTCCTGTGACAGCTCTTATTTCTCTAGGATATATTCCTAGGAGTGGGATTGCTGGATCGTATGGTATTTCTATTTCTAGCTTTCTAAGGAAGCGCCATATCATTTTCCAAAATGGTTGTATCATTTTGCATTCCCACCAGCAGTGCATAAGAGTCCCAATCTCCCCGCAGCCGGTCCAACATTTGTTATTTCCAGTTTTTTTGATTCATGCCAGTAATGCCGGGGTGAGATGGTATCTCATTGTGGTTTCAATTTGCATTTCTCTAATGGCTAGTGATCACGAGCATTTCTTCATGTGTCTGTTGGCCACTTAATGTCTTCTTTGGTGAAGTGTCTGTTCATTTACTTTGCCCATTTTTTAATTGGATTATTTGTCTTTTTGTTGTAGAGGTCTTGGATTTTCTTGTAGATTTTAGAAACGAGACCCTTGTCTAACTTGTAATGTCCAAAATATTTTTCCCAGTCTGTAGATTCTCTTTTTACTCTTTTGGTGAAGTCTTTTGATGAGCATAAGTGTTTAATTTTTAAAAGACCCCAGTTATCAAGCTTATCTTCTGGAGTTTGTGTGTTGTTGGTTATGGTTTGTATCTGGTTAATGCCGCGTATTAGGGCCTTTAGCATTGATCTATTTTTTTCTTCTATGAACTTTATAGTTTTTGGCTTTATATATAGGTCTTTGATCCATTTTGAATTAGTTTTTGTATATGGTGTGAGGTATGGGTCCTGTTTCATTTTTTTCCAGATGGACATCCAGTTTTGCCAGCACCATTTGTTAAAAAGACTATCTGTTCCTCATTTGATAGATTTTGGGCCCTTGTCGAAGATCAGGTGACTGTAGGTGGATGAATTTACATCTGGGTTCTCAGTTCTGTTCCATTGGTCAATGTATCTGTCATTGTACTGGTACCAGTCTGTTTTGGCTACCGTAACGATATAGTATGTTCTGAGGTCAGGTACAGCGAGTCCTCCTACTATATTCTTCTTCTTCAATAGCGCTTTACTTATCTGGGGCTTCTTCCCTTTCTATATAAATTTAATGATTAGTTTTTCCATCTCTTTAAAAATGTCATTGGTATTTGGATGGGGATTGCATTGTATCTGTAAATTGCTTTGGGTAGAATTGTCATTTTCACAATGTTGAGTCTACCTATCCATGAGCGTGATAATGTTTTTCCATTTATGTAGATCCCTTTGGGTTTCTTGCAGTAGTGTTTTGTAGTTTTCTTTGTATATGTCTTTTACATCCCTGGT
>NW_004443988.1:16594556-16596664 GCF_000243295.1 Trichechus manatus latirostris | reverse complement strand
CAGCACAATGTTAAATAGGAGTGGTGATAAAGGGCATCCTGTCTTGTTCCTGTTCTCAAGGGGAATGTTTTCAGCCTCTCTCCATTAAGAATGTTGTTTGCCATCGGTTTTGCATAGATGCCCTTTATTATGTTGAGGAATTTTCCTTCTATACCTATTTTATTGAGAGTTCTTATCAGGAACGGGTGTTGGACTTTGTTGAATGCCTTTTCTGCATCAATTGAGATGATCATGTGATTCTTTTATTTCATTTATGTGATGGATTACGTTGATTGATTTTCTAATGTTGAACCATCCTTGCATACCTGGTATGAATCCTACTTGGTTGTTGTGTATTATTTTTTTGATATGATGCTGAATTCTATTGACTAGAATTTTGTTCAGAATTTTTGCATCTATATTCATGAGAGATATTGGTCTCTAGTTTTCTTTTTTTTTGTGACATCTTTGCCTGGTTTTAGTATCAGGATTATCCTTTCTTCATAGAATGAATTAGGAAGTGTCACTTCCTTTTCTATGTTCTGAAATAGTTTGAATAGTACTGGTATAAGCTTTTCTCTGAATGGTTGTTACAATTCTCCAGTGAAACCATCTGGGCCAGGGCTTTTTGTGTTAGGAGTTTTTTTTTTTTTATTGCCTTTTCAATCTCTTCTCTTGTTGTCGGTCTGTTCAGACTTTGAACATCACTTTGTGTTAGTTTCAGTATGTAGTGTGTTTCTAGAAATTTATCCATTTACTCTAGGTTTTCAAATTTGTGGGAGTATAGTTTTTCATAATACTCTGTTATGATGCTTTTTATTTTAGTTGAGTCTGTTGTAATGCCCCCATTTCATTTCTTATTTGGATTATTTGCATCCTCTCCTGTTTTTCTTTTGTCAGTCGGCCAGTGGTTTGTCAATTTTGTCAATCCTTTCAAAGAACCAACTTTTGGTTTTGTTGAGTCTTTCTACTGTTTTTCTATTCTCTATTTCATTTATTTCTGCTCTGATCTTTATTATTTCCTTTCTTCTAGTGGCTGTGGGCTTTTTTTACTGTTCTCTTTCTATTTGTTCTAGTTCTATTGTTAATGTTTTGATTTTGTCCCTTTCTTCTTTTTTGATATGTGCATCTATTGCTATAAATTGTCCTCTGAAGAATGTCTTTGCTGTGTCCCAACATTTTTGGCATGATGTGTTTTCATTCTAGTTTTATTCTAGGAATTTTTTGATTCCATCTCTCATTTCTTCTATTATCCAGTGGTTTGTAAGCAGGGTGTTATCCAGTTTCCATGTAATTGATTTTTTTTCCTTGCTCTTCCTGTTGTTAATTTCTACCTTGATGGTGTTGTGGTCAGAGAAGACACTTTGTATTATCTCAGTGTTTTGGATCTTGTTGAGGATTGCTCTGTGGCCTAAGATGTAGTCTATTCTGGAGCACCTTCCATGTGCATTGGAAAAGAATGTGTAGTTTGCAGTAGCATGTAGTGTTGTATACATGTGTATGAGCTCAGGTTGGCTGATTGTGCCCTTTTTGTCTTCTGTATCTTTGTTGAGTTTCTAGATGTTCTGTTTTTACCAACAGTGGTGTACTGAAGTCTCCTACTATTACTGTGGAGCTGTCAATTTCTCTTTTCAGTGCTGTTAGAGTTTGTTTAATGTATTTGGGAATCCTGTCATTGGTCGCATAGATGTTTATTCTGGTTATGTCTTCATGATGGATTGTCCCCTTAATCATTATATAGTGTCCTTCTTTGTCTTTTATGGTGAATTTTGTTTTAAAGTTTATTTTATCTGAGATTAGGATTGCCACTCCTGCTCTTTTTTGGTAGCTGTTTGCTTGATGTATTTTTTTCCATCCTTTGATTTTTAATAAATTTACATCATCTTTGTTTCTAAGATATGTCTCTGTAGACAGCATATTGATAGATCATGTTTTTTTTTTTTTTTTAATCCGTTCTGTGACTCTCCAGCTCTTTATGGGTACATTGAGGCCATTTGCATTCAGAGTAATTGTTGATAGGTGTGAGTTTATTGCTGTCATTTTGTAGTGCTTTTTTTTTTTTTTGTGGTGCTGATGTTTTCTTTGTTCCTCTTTCTCATGCTGAATTCGTTTTGTTTGTGGATTTTTTT
>NW_004443988.1:16582185-16594456 GCF_000243295.1 Trichechus manatus latirostris | reverse complement strand
AGGTTTGTTAACTTTCTTTGTGGTTACCTTGAAATTTACCCTTATCTTCCTAGGTTTGAACCAGTCTATTATTATTTGTTATTGCCTTGTCTTCCTCTCCATTAGAAGGTTCTATACCTATACTGTTTATTCCCTCTTTATTGTTCTGATGTTATTGTCATTCACTGATTAACCTCTCTGGTTCCCCGTTGTCATTCTTTTGGTTTTGGATAGTCCTTGAGAGTTCATTTCCTAGGCTGGTATCTGGCTGGTATGATCTTTCGTCCTAGATTCAGCCTGTGGTCTGATGTTGTTTGTTCTCAGACTGAAAGACTCCCTTTAATAATTTTTGTAAGTTTAGTTTGGTTTTTACATATTCCCTAAATTTCTGTTTATCTGGAAATTTCCTAATTTCACCATCATATTTGAATGAGAGTTTTGCAGGATATGTTATTCTTGGCTGGCAGGTTTTTTCTTTCAAGATTTTATATATGTCATCCCATTGCCTTCTTGCCTGTATGGTTTCTCCTGAGTAATCAGAGCTTAGTCTTACTGTTTCTCTTCTGTGACTTTTTGTTCTTTTGAGCTGCCCTCAGAATTCTTTGTTTGTATTTGGTTTTAGTGAGGGCGATTATGATATGCCTTGGTGATTTTTTTGGAAGGGATCTATCCTATATGGGGTTCTTGAGCTTATTGGTTGGTCAGCTTCTCTTCTTTCATGATATTGGGGAAGTTTTCTGTCAGCAGTTCTTCAATGATCTTCTCTGTGTTTTTCGTTTTCTGCCCCTGTTCTGGAACTCTGATCACTAGCAAATTTTTGCTTTTGATTGTATCCCACATAATTCTCAGGGTTTCTTCATTCTTTTTTCTGATTTTTCCTCAAACAGTGTTGTAGCCAAGTGTTTGTCTTCAATTTCACTGATCCTGTCTTCCATCGTTTCAAACCTGCTCCTCTTGTAGTTTATCTTTTGGAATTCTAATTGTTGTTTTTGTCTGATTTCTAGATGTTAATTTATTTTGACATTTTGTTCCTGTATTATTTTCCTGAATTCTTCCATTTTTTTGGTCCGTATTTTCCATGAATTTGTCTGCCTTTTCCATGAATTTGTCTGTTTTTCCTCATTTTTTCTGCTGTTTGCTTCAACTCTTGGATAGCTGTGAATATTAGAGATTTGAATTCCCTATCAGGTAGTTCTAGTGCCTTTTCTTCTACTGGAAAGTCATCTGGTGTTTTATTTTGGACACCTCCTGGAACGATCCTGTCCTGTGTTCATATATGTTTTGATATTGTCTGCTATCTTCAGGACATTCAGTAGTTATTTTCCTCATTTATTGATCGTGGATTTGTTTGTTTTGTCCTCCTTTTTAGTTTTATTTGGTTATGTCTGAGCAGGTGGGCTGTGCATTCTTTGTTGTTTGCTCATCTGTAGGCATGATACTTTTCACCTCCTTCTCCAATGGGCAATGTCAGTTGCTCAGGTATGGTACAGCAGGGCAGGTTAAGCTGAAGGGGAGTTGCTGGAATGGTTTGTTGGTGGCACGTACTAGGACCAACAGGGAAGGCCAGGAATCAGTGCAGGGCAGGTTCTGGTAGGCTGTTCCTTTACTACTTAAGGGTGTGATGTTTAATGCACAGTGCAGGTAGGCAGGAAGGAGGGGGGAGATTGTGATGCATGGTTCTAAGATGGATATGGGAAAGAGGAGAGAGAGAAGAGAGGAACAGGAGCCAAAAACATACACACAAACCAAAGAGTGCTAAGGGAGCTTGCCATTCAAGTGGAGAGATGAGTGACCGAGAAATGGAGGAAAACAAAAAGAAAAAAAAGGGTAAAAGAGAAAAATGAGTAAATAAAATTTAGGAAAAGAAAGAAAAAAAGTCCCTAGGGGTCCCACTGATGCAGGTGTGAGGACTGGGGAAGTTGCTCCCAGGTTGTGAAGTACAGCCTAGCTAGAAGGGGTAGAGATGTCACACAGTGCTAGGTATTCAGGAGACAGGAAGAGAAGGTAAGTATAAGGAGATGAGAAACTGAGAAATGAAAAAAGACAAGAAGGGAAAAAGAGAGAGAGAAGAAAACAAAACAAAGAAACAAAAACAAGAAAAATAAAACCAAAAACAAGAAAAAAGAAATGTCCTGAGTGATCCCACTGCACATCTGCACAGAGTAACAGAGTAGCTCCCAAGCCGTGCAGTACTGCCTGGCTAGAAGGGGTTCCCAAGCTGAGAAAAGAAAAAGAAAAATGAACAAACCAATCAAAACAGAAAAAATAAACAACAACAACAAAAAAAAATAGCCCCGGGATCCCACCAGTGTGGCAGCATGGGATGAGAAGCAGTTTCACAGTTGAGTGGTGTTTCGCAGCCTTTCAGGAAGAAGCAAAGATGGCACATGAAGCCAGGTACTTGAGAGAAAGGAGGGGGAGGTGGCGAGAGGTAAGGAAGAAATCAAAAGACGTGGAAAAAAGCAACACCAGCCACCAACAAATGGCACTCAGAGAGCCGGCCAGTACATGCAGGTGGAATCCAAACAGCACAGGAGTGAAGCCAGTGCTTCCCGGCCAAGAGACTTCGGCCACAGGAAGCAGAGGAGGCCAAGTGGGGGTGAAGAAGGGTAAAGGGTGGAAAAGCATATATTGCTGATTACCGGTTGTTCTGTCTCCTGTTGGAAGCTCCGTGAAGCTGTTTTCTCATACCCCCGTTTGCTGATCTCTGATAGGAGTCCAAGATGGTGGATCTGTGCTGCATTAGCTGATAGGGGACCTCTGCATGTATGTCTCCTCACTCTCCGTTCTCTGTCAGTTTCTTATTCCATTTGGTGCTTGGCTGAGTTGTTTATCTCTTCATTTGATGCTTAGGGTTTCAGGATTGATGTTTGTCTCTGTTTGACTTAATTTTTCAGATCTTTGCTGTGGAGGGACTGTGTGGTGCTTCTGTCTATAGCACCATGTTGCCCAGAAGTCTCGATGGAGCCTCTTTAAGAAAAATAATTCAAAATAATTAGATACAAGATCTTAGAAGTTGTCTGTGCAAATCAGGGGACATATGTTTTAAACTTCATAGAAATTCCACCTCAGGGAAGTGGTAATCAGATGATAATTATTTTAAGAATTATGCTAGATAGGTATGGACTAGAAGGGAGAATTTCTAACCATCCGCAGTTACTCAGAGAAAGGAAAGAGTGCATTTCCTGTGAGGGGCTGGATGGCTCTTTTGCTGCCTAAAGATTCCCTTTTACTCAAGCTGGTCTCAGATCGCTAGTCTTCTCCTATATGGACAAGCCTAGCAGGAATGCCTCAGGGAGTGACTTAATTCCATTCAGCTCAGTGCATGTCACTGGCATAGACTCAATGAAGACATTGTGTTCTTCACTGTGAAGCCGACATAGGGGAGAAGCCTCAGAAGGAGCATAGGACAGGGTTCCTGCATTAAAAACTTGCAATCTACCTGAAGAGACAACCATGATGCATGTTAAATAAGTAAGAAATATGATGCTTTCATATAATGAAACACTTAAATCTTGCCTATCTAACTCTCACCTCTCTTGAGGAAAAGCTTAAATTGCTCTTGTAAAGTCTTTCCTAACCACCCAGCCCAGACTCTCTGCCTCCACCAAACCCATACCCCAATCAAGGTCAAGAACACTCTTTTGGCATTTATTGTACCCTGTCCTATAACAGGAAACCCTGGTGGCGTAGTGGTTAAGAGCTATGGCTGCTAATCAAAAGGTCAGCAGTTCAAATCCACCAGGCACTCCTTGGAAACTCTATGGGGCAATTCTACTCTGTCCTATAGGGTTGCTATGAGTTGGAATTGACTCGATGGCAACAGGTTTTTACGGGTCCTATAACAACTCTAGCACTGTTGTCTTGGTTATGTGTATGCCTGTATGTGTGTGTTTCTTGTTGTTTCCTCAACAAGACCATAAACTCTTTGAGGGCAAGAACCAAGACGTTTGCTTCTGCATTACTCTTCAGGCCCTGCCCAGTTCTGTACAATGAATGAATATGTAACAAATGTTAAAATATGACATTTGGATTTAGCTCATAAAATTTTAGAAAGAGAAGAGAGGGATGCTAGTCAGAGTTATTAGGGAGGCTTTGAAGGAGGAGGTTGAGTTAAATCTTCATGAATTTCAGAGTTTGTGTAGTTCCCTCTAGCTATTATAGCACATCATTCTCATTTTTTAACTTCGTTGGCCAGTTAGGACTTCCACAACAGTATTTGAAAGAAAGGCAACAGGGATGTTTGGCAACATAAAGAAGGGTTTGTTCAAATCAGGGAATGACTAGAGGTAAATGGCAGAGGTAGAAATTGAAACAAGATATGTTGTGACCACATGTTTGGCTTCTTGAGGAAGTTGGAATGGGCTAGGGAGCCAGGCCTGATAAGATGTTAGAACTGTAGGCAGTCATCACTATGGTGACCAGAGATAAAAGGAACAATCGTGTGGCAGTCAAACCAAGGACTGATTGTTGGAGAACAATGTTCCACTAAAAAGCAACCACAGCCACGAAGTACACCCAATGAACACTGCAAATGCGGAGACTCACCCAGCAAATAATCCTGCTCACTCCCAACTGGAGCCCACAATTCCAGGCAGAACAATAGCCTGTTTTTCCATTGGTCTGGCTGTGTGTCTTATATATTCTCAAGTCAGTGCCAGAAATGCCTACCTGCCCTCCGTTCTCATCTTTCAGGGTCCAGCTTACGCCTCCTGAGACACCTACCTTGATGAGCCCAGCCAGCACACAGTGACATCTCAGGTCTCTGAATCCTGTACCCTTGGAGTTCTAGGAGTGAAGCACGGCTTCCATAACCTCTTCCTAAGAATGACCCTTTTCTACCACAGAATGGTGCCGTCCTTGACCAGTGGAACAATGGGAGAAAAGGAACACCAATCCAGCTAGTGAGACCTGGTGGATAATCAATAATCAACTCTGGTGGACAGTGGCCTGGCAGACAACTCTACAAATGAACCTCCTTCATATCCCTGCCCAAGAGTGTCTATACCCCTCATATTTACACTTAAAATTGTACTCCCCGGCATTGTTATTTAAATATCTCAAGGTTCAGGCACATAATAGGTGCTCAACAAATACTTACTCAATGAACTGGGGATAGGAGACTTACCCTTTCTGTTTTCACTTAAAAGTCAGAAGAGTCTGTGAGCCCAAAGTTTCAGAATTTTCCAGGGATTTATAGGTCACGAAAACTGACCTTCTCATCCAATGCATTATGTCTCTTGTGTCCCTTTAGCTTTTTCCCAGCAATGGCACCCTAGGAGTCAGATGCAGGATGGAAGTATCCTCTGTTGTGAAAAAGATCAAATTTCTCAGTAGGCTGATTTTTTTCTGCATACAGAAAATCCTGGTGCAGAGACAGAGCCTAATCTCAAAAACTAGGCAGGCAAAACTAAATATAATTTCATGGAATCTACTCCCATGAGGGCAAAGCTGTTGTTTAATAAAATCCCATTGGGCACAAGGTAGCCCTGAACATTTGCTTTGCAATATCATCCCATTCAGCTTGTCTTTTCCAAAGGGACCATTGAAGACTGCAAGAAGACTGTCAACTGTTGACAACCAACAAATGCAGTCTTCAAAGCCATTCATCCATTCTTAATAGACAGCTGGTTAATTTGAGGTCTAGGTCATGAATTTGAATGCTCTGCACTGAACATCTCTTCAGCAAGAAAACTTGCTTTTGCCTCAGGGTAAATGGTGATTCATTAATTGTAACTAAATTAGGCTGATGGCTTAAACTGGATGTGACAAAATGAAAATTCCCATATAAAACCAGAGATTCATATCACAGGCCTTCTGCCAATAACATTTAGTTTTTGTCTAAGTGGAGTTAAAAGGAACAAGATGCCCCTTCCTTAAGACGGAGAAAAACACCTCAGTTAAATAGGGAAATAAATACCTTCTGAATGTTTCTCTATTTCTTTTTTATTCAGGTCCTGATACAGAAGCCTAGAAGGACTAGTAATAAAGGTTTTAGGTCTCTCCTGTATGTCTGGGTGGGAACCAGCAGCATCTGGGGTTTGCTGCTTCTGGGTTGGCTGTGAAGCTATCCACCTCCAGCTGATCTTGGGGAATAATCTCAGTTATCTTGGCACATCGAATACACCTGCCTCTGGGGACAGTAGGTATATTGGCAAAAGCCTTGGATTCAAGTCTAGAGTCCTGAGATCACATTGAACCTCTCTCAGTAGCTATTGTTAACTTTGGGAATTTTTGGCCCTGAATTTCCTCGTTTCTGAAATGAGAGGGTTGGACAAGTTCCCCTTTTACAGCAACTGAACTCTTTCCTCCAAGGAAAGCCAAGTGGAAACCCAACGTGAAGTGGGTAACCATGAAGTTTCTCTGCCTGAACAGAGTTGAGAATCCTCACCTGCTGAGACCCACAACCCCATCTCCAAGCTCACAAGGATCTCAGAATACCCCAGGGAACCCCGGATGATGGCAGAGCAAAGTTTGAAAACTGTTCAAGTAGATTTTGTCTGAAGTCTCTTCTAGCACCAAAGCTGGAGAAAAGCATACTCTGTCTCCACAATGCTATCCATGTTCATTCTCTTTCTGAGAGAAGTATCTGAGCTTGTGTGTACTGAATAAAAATATGAGTGTTATTCTAGCCTTACTAATGATGGAATAATAAATTTTAATAAAGAATAAATAATTAATTAGACTGGACTATGGGACATGAAATGATACTTGTGAAGAGTGTGATTCTTAGCTCAAGTGGATACATGAAACTAAATGGGCAGTTCCTGTCCAGAGACTAGAAGAGAAGGCAGAAAGGGACAGGAGCTGGTTGAGTGGAAAATCTGGAGTGGAAAGGAAGAGTGTGCTGTCACAGTATACAGAGAGTAACTAGGCTCACTTAATAATGTATGTATAAATATTTGTATGAGAGACTAACTTGAATTGTAAACTTTCACTTAAAGCACAATAAATAAATAAATATTTTAATAAAGTAATATCACTTTTGTCACATGAAACTCAGTCAATCTGAAAATATAGTTTGGTCTGTGCCAATCAATCATAAAAACTTCATTCCCAGTGACTGAAAATCGTTATCAGGCCCTTAGGAATGCCTCCAGTTAGGAGTCATAAACTCAAATGTTTTTGAGGGCCAGCATGAAATATAAATGTGTGAAGAGGGCCAGTTGGGACTGTAGCAGACTGGGTACTGCACACATCAACCTAGGGAGCAGCCTCTACTCAGCTCCAGCTAATTGTGGCCATGGGGAAGCCTGGGATAAATCTGTTTTTTCATGAAAAACCTGATAAACAGATTGCCATATTGAAAAAAAAAAAGCAAAACAATAGTGTATCAATGAGAGTTTGATCAAAGAAGCAGAGCCACTATGAGTGGTATAGAATAAAGGATTCTCAATAAGGATTAGACCTTACACAACTGTGGGAAGTGGTGAAGATGTTGTACCTGGCCAGCAAGTCAGCAAATAAGCAGCAATATGCATAAGCTGCCACAATGCCCTACAGCCACTTTCAGAGCATGAAAGAGGGTGCTACTTAAATTTCATACTTCAATTCCTATGTAAATATCTCTTGTGGCAAACCCTAACCCAGGATCATACAGGGAAGAGAATTTTGGAAAATGTAGTTCCAGCTTACCTAAACTGACAAAATACAAAGCCACCACAGTCCACTCCTTATCAACTTGGCTTCCATACATACTTCTTTTAACTACCCATAACTTCCAAATAAAAACAATAGCAAAAAGTTGTTTACACCAGAGCTTCAAAACACTTCGAACCAGTTCAGCCATGACCAATGAAGCAAAATCAAAATAGACCCAAATTTTTTAAACTTTAGATTTTTAGTTTTTAAATTTGGGTGAAGCAGAACAATAAGTGGACAGGAAAAATTACAGGTTGAAGCCCGGGAATGGGAGATTCAGAAGAGGCATAGTCAGCCCTTTCAGGAGCCTGATGTGGGAGACTGGATTATTGCCAGGACTGTGGAAAGTGACACACATTCAAAGCAGTGTGGTCAGCCACCATCTTTGAGTGGGGCTCCACTGTTTCCAACTCTGCTGGTCAAGAGATTTGGTTGCAATGTGCAAGCTGACCTTGTTTTCTAAGAGGGAGATTAAGTTTCTAGCAGGTCGTCAACCCATAATATTTCCCATTCTGCTTATTGTTCCACTTCACTCACATTTTAAAATTCGGGTCTGTTCAGGTTTTGCTTTGTTGGCCATGGCTGAACTGGGCAGAACCTGTTCAAAGCCCTGGTTTACACCTAACATAATGCAAGTATCCCTCATCCGACCAAAAACATGCTAACCATCTCCACAAAAGAAAGTGATTTAATGCATATTTGGCTGATGTGCTTTCTTCTTTTAAGTCACGTTCCCCTTTTTATAGCCTGTAATCTAAACACTGAGCTATGTTAACTACTATAACAGATTTTATGTTAAATGATAGGAGAATGGGAAAGGGGAAGGAAAAAAATGCCAAATATATATGCAAATATGTTTAGATCAAAATAAAGAGGAAATACTCATAACTATTACAGTATTTTGGCAAATTGTCAGAAGTTGGTTGCAGCTGGTATTTATCATGACCTTCTATTGTTGTTGTTTTTAGTTTCCACTGAGTCGATTCTGACTCATGGAGATCCCATGTGTGCAGGGTAGAACTGCGCCATAGAGGTTCTAAGGCTGTGTGACTTTTGGAAGCAGATTGCCAGGCCTGTCTTCCAAGGTAACTCATGTGTGGGTTCAAACCACCAATGTTTTAGCTACTAGTAGACTGCTTAACCATTTGTGCCACCCACTTAACCCTACCCATTCCATATTCCTTTGCCCTTGGCAAGCACCTTGGCTGGAGGTGTTCTTTGGTCGATGGGGTGATCTAAATCTTAATTCCTGAAGAGTCTGGGCCATTAGTGGTCCTGCCTGTAGCTGGTTGTCATAGTTTTCCATGGACTTTTATCACAGGGAAGTCTAGAGGGAAGATTTACAGTAGATTTTTGGCAAGGTAGAAAGCTTCTTCCTCAAAAGAACCTGACCACCACTTCATTCCAGGGACTCTGGTTCTGCATGCTGGCTCAGGTCTGAGACTCTTATTCAATCAGAATTCCGTTTATCAGACCCAAAGTGTTTCTGCTTATACAAATTTAGTAGATTGCCTATCTAATCCCATTCTAGGGATACCATGATTAATTAGCCGAAGTCAAGATATCCTGTTTTCTGCATTGACAAATAATGTAATGATGAAAATATCTGTGTATGCATCTTTACATACTTGGTAAGGTATAGGATACATTTTTTAAACAAGAAGCATAAAACACATATAATATTTTTTAGGGCTTCCTGATTGCTTATTTGTTTATGCATTTATTCACCTGCCTCAAAGATCATTCTTCTGTCTCTATTGCAATAATTAAAATATTTTTAGCATTTGCTATTTGCTAAGTTCTTTTCCTATAGTAACTCATTTAACCCTTACAGCTAGATAAGTGTTATTATTCCCATTTTAAAGATGAGGAAATACCCACAACTCTATGAGTAGTGGTATGAAAACTGGTGCAAAGAACATAAGGGCATTGCACCAGGCTTCACAGCTAATGATTGACAGAGCCAGTGTTTAACTGTCTGCACCCAAAACACATGTTTTTCTATATTATGGTTCAGAAAGTTATAATAACAGATACGACAAATAACTCATACATTTATTTTAATAACTTTAGAAAAATTTTATTGTATTTTAGGTAAAAGTTTACAGCACAAATTAGTTTTTCATTCAAAAAAAATTTATATGCCAACTGTTTTGTGACATTGGTTGTAATCCCCTCAATGTGTCAGCACTCTCTCCCTTTCCTTTTCCACCCTGGGTTCTCTGTGTCCATTCATGCAGTTTTCCTATCCCTTCCTGCCTTCTCATCTTTGCTTTTGGGCAGGTGTTGCCCATTTGGTCTCGTAACTTGATTGAACTAAGAAGCGTGTTCCTCATATATGTTATTATTTGTTTTATAGGCCTGTCTAATCTTTGGCCAAAAGGTGGACTTGGAGAATGGCTTCAGGTCTGAGTTAGCAGAGTGTCCAGGGGCCATAGTCTCAGGGGTTCCTTCAGTCTCCGTCAGATCAGTAAGTCTGCTTTTTTTTTGTGAATTTGAATTTTGTTCTACATTTTTCTTCCACTCTGTCCAGGACCCTCTATTGTGATCCCTATCAGAGTGGTCAGTGGTGGTAGCTGGACACCATATAGTTCTTCTTTGCTCAGGTTGGTGGAGGCTGTGGTTCATGTGGTCCTTTAGTCCTTTGGACTAATATTTTCCTTGTGTCTTTGGTATTTTTCATTCTCCTTTGCTCCAAATGTGATGGGACAAATAGATGTATCTTAGATGGCCAGTCGCAAGCTTTTAAGACTCCAGACGCTACTCACCAAAGTAGAATGTAGAACATTGTTATGCCAATTGACATAAATGTCTCCCAAGACCATGGTCTCCAGCCATCAACCCCAGTAACTCGGTTCCTCAAGGTGTATGGTTGTGTCTAGGAAGCTTCTATGACTTCGCCTTAGTGAAGCTGTGCTGCCTTCCCCTATCTTGTGTGTTGTCTTTCCCTTCAACAAAATTAACTTGTCTAGTTAGTGATTTCCTTTTCCCGCCTCTCCCCTCCTTGATAACCATCAAAGATTGCATTTTTCTGTGTGTAAACTCTTTTGGATTTTTACAATAATGGTCTCAAACAATGTTTGTCCTTTTGTGACTGACCTATGTCACTCATTTTATTGAGATGATCATGTGATTCTTATCTTTTGTTACATTTATGTGGTAGATTACATTGATTGATTTTCTAATGTTGAACCATCCTTGCATAACTAGTATAAATCCCATTTGGTTGTAGTGTATTATTTTTTTGATATGATGTTGAATTCTATTGGCTAGAATTTTGTTGAGAATTTTTGCATCTATATTCGTGAGAGATATTGGTCTTCAGTTTTCTTTTTTTGCGGTGTCTTTGCCTAGCTTTGGTATCAGGGTTATGCTGGCTTCATAGAATGAATTTGGGAGTATTCCTTCCTTTTCTATGCTATCAGATAGTTTGAGTAGTACTGGTATGAGCTATTCTCTGAATATTTGGTAGAATTCTACAGCAAAGCTGTACAGGCCTGGGCTTTTTGTTGTTGTTGTTAGGAGTCTGTTTTATTACCTCTTCCATCTTCTCTTGTTATGGGTCTGTTCAGATTTTCTATCTCAGTTTGCGTTAGTTTAGGTAGGTAGTGTGTTTCTAAGAAATTTTTCCATTTCCTCTAGATTCTCAAATTTGTTGGAGTATAATTTTTTTGTAGTATTCTATTATGATGCTTTTTTTTTTATTGTGCTTTAGGTGAAAGTTTTTTGTTGTTGTTGGGACCTCAAGTTAATTTCTCATTAAAAATTTATACATATTTTGTTTTGTGACATTGGTTGCAATCCCCACAATGAGACACCCCAGGTTGCCTGTGTCCATTCATCCAGTTCTTGTCCTTTCCTGTCTTCTCATCTTGCTTTTGGGCAGGTATTGCCCATATATACATAGAGAGAGAGACAGAGACAGAGACAGAGACAGATTTATCTTATGCATTTGTAGAGGCTGGCAAGTCCAAGTCCATGTATCAGGTGTCTGGCTGGAGGCTTCTCCTGACTCACGTAGCTGCAGGGGCTTACAAACCCAAGGCCCACAAGTGAAATGGCATGCTGCTGGCTGAAGGTTGCAAAGGCTGATGAATCAAAAATCAGCAGGTAAGACAGCAGGATGCTGGTTGAAGTCCCAAGAACTGGAGGTCAGATGCTGATGAGCTGAATGTAGGATCCAGAGCAGAGCAAAAGCCAGCAAGCTCTGCCAGAAAATCCTCATGTATTGGATGCAGGCCAGACTCCCAAGGAAAATCCCTTTCAACTGATTGGTTATTCATAGCAGATCTCATCATGGAGGTGATGACATCATTATACGACTGCCAAACTACATCATAACTGCGAACCATGGCCCATTCAAGCTGACACACAACCTTAATGATCACAATGTCTTTGATCCATTTTGAGTCAGTTTTTGTGTATGGTGTGAGGTATGAATCTTGTTTCATTTTTTTTTACAGATGAACATACAGTTATGCCAGCACTATTTGTCAAAGAGACTGTCCTTTCCCCATTTAACAGACTTTGGCTCTTTGTCAAATATCATCTGCTCATAGATGAATGGATTTATGCTTAGGTTCCCAATTCTGTTGCATTGGTCTATGTGTCTGTTTTTGTTCCAGTGCCAGGCTGTTTTGACTACCGTGGC
>NW_004443988.1:16539452-16582085 GCF_000243295.1 Trichechus manatus latirostris | reverse complement strand
CCCCCCCCCCCACTTCGTTCTTCTTCTTCAGTAATGCTTTACTTATCCAGGGCCTCTTCCTTTTCCATACAAAGTTGGTGATTTAGTTTCTACGTTTCATTAAGAAATGGTGTTGGAATTTGGGTTGGGATTGCATTGTATCTGTAGATTGCTTTTGATAATATTGACATTTTCACAATGTTGAGTCTTTCTATCCATGAGCATGGTATATTTGTCCACTTATGTAAGTCTTTTTTGGTTTCTTGCAGTAGTGTTTTGTAGCTTTCTAGGTATAGGTCTTTTATTTCCCTGGTTAGATTTATTCCTAAGCACTTTATCTTTTTGGGAGCTATTGTAAATGGTATTGATTTGGTGATTTTCTTTTTGAAGTTCTCTATGTTGGGATAGAGGAATCCAATGGATTTTTATATGTTAATCTTGCATTCTGCTACTTTGCTGAAATATTCTATTAGTTCCAGTAGCTTTCTTGTGGATTCTTTGGAGTTTTCTGTGTATAACATCATATCATCCACAAATACTTCTTCTTGTCCAATTTGGATTCCACTTCTTTATTTTTCTTGCCTTATTGCTCTAGCTAGAACTTCCAGCACAATGTTGAATAAGAGTGGTGACAAAGGGTATCCTTGTCTGGTTCCCATTCTCAAGGGGAATGCTTTCAGTCTCTCTCCATTTAGAACAATGTTTGTTGTTGGTTTTGTACATGTTACCTTTATTATGTCAACAAATTTCTCTTCTATTCCTATGTAGCTGAGAGTTTTTATCAGGATGGGTGTTGGACTTTGTCAAATGCCTTTTCTGTGTCGATTGATATGATCATGTGACTTTTTTCTTTTGTTTTATTTATGTAGTGGATTGTGTTGATTTGTTTTCTAATGTTGAACCATCCCTACTTACCTTTTATGAATCATACTTTGTTATGATGCATTATTTTTTTGATATGCTGTTGAATTTTATTGGCTAGAAATGTGTTGAGGATTTTTGTGTCTGTGTTCATGAGGGATATAGGTAGTTTTCTTTTTTAGCGATGTCTTTGCCTGGCTTGGTATCAGGGTTATGCTGGCTTCATAGAACGAATTTGGGAGTATCCTTTTCTTTTCTATGCTCTGAAATAGCTTGAGTAGTATTGGTGTGAGCTCTTCTCTGAAAGTTTGGTACAATTACCCAGTGAAGCCATCTGGGCCAGGGCTTTTTGTTATTGTTGGGAGATTTTATATTACCTCTTCAATCTCCTCTTTTCTTTGTGGGTCTGTTTAGTTTTCTACCTCAGTTTGTGTTAGTTTAGGTAAGTAGTGTGTTTCAAGAAATTTGCCCACATCCTCTACGTTTTCAAATTTGTTGTAGTACAATTTTTCATAGTAGTCTGTTATGATCCTTTTTATTTCAGTTCAGTTGGTTTAATTTCATCTGTCTCATTTCTTATTCACGTTATTTGCTTCCTTTCCTGTTTTGCCTTTTTCAGTTTGGCCAATGGTTTCTTGATTTTGTTGATCTTTTTAAAGAACCAACTTTTGGTCTTGTTGATTCTATTGTTTTTCTGTTTTATATTTCATTTATTTCTGCACTAATTTTTATTATTTCTTTTTTCTGGTGCCAGAGGGCTTCTTTTGCTGCTCTCTTCTGTTTGTTCAAGTTGTAGGGTTAATGTTTTGATGTTGGCTCTTTCTTCTTTTTTTATCCGTGTGTTTATTGCTATAGCTTGACTTCTAAGCAAGGCTTTTGCTGTGTCTCAAAGGTTTTGATAAGATGTATTTTCATTCTCATTTGATTCTATGAATTTTTTAATTCCACCTTTGATTTTTTCTATTACCCAGTAGTTTTTAAGCAAGGTATTCCATTTCCATGTGTCATGGATTGAATTGTGTCCCCCCAAAATATCTGTCAACTTGGCTAGGCCATGATTCCCAGTATTGTGATTGTCCACCATTTTGTCATCTGATGTGATTTTCCTATGTATTGTAAATCCTATCTCTATGATGTTAATGAGATGGGATTAGCAGCAGTTATGTTGATGAAGCAGTACTAAATCTACAAGATTAGGTTGTGTCTTAATCCAATCTGTTTTGATAGATAAAAGAGAGAAGTGAGCAGAGAAACATGGGGACCTCATACCACCAAGAAACAAGAACCAGGAGTATAGCATATCCTTTGGACCCGGGGTCCCTGCACTTAGAAGCTCCTTGACTGGGGAAGATTGATAACAAAGACCTTCCCCCAGAGCTGACAGAGAGAGAAGCATTCCTCTGGAGCTGAAGCCCTGAAGCCTTCTAGCCTACTAGACTGTGACAGAATAAATTTCTGTTTGTTTTAAAGCCATCCACTTGTGGAATATCTGTTATAGCAGCACTAGATAATTAAGACACCAACATATTTGATTTTTTTTCTTGCTGTTTCTGTTACTGATTTCTACTTTTATGGCATTGTGATCAGAAAGAATGCTTTGTATTATTTCAGTGTCTTGGATTTTGATAAGTCTTGCTTTGTGGCCTAAAATGTGGTCTATTCTGGAGAATGTACCATGTGCATTGGAAAAGAATGTATACTTTGCTGCTGTTGGGTGGAGAATTCTGTATATGTCTATGAGTTGAAGGTGATTGATTGTGGTATTTAGATCTTCTGTATCTTTACTGAGTTTCCTTCTAGACGTTCCGTCCTTCATCAAAAGTGGTGTGTTCAATAAAGTCTTCTGCTATTATTGTGCAACTATTTCTCTTTTCAATGCTGTTAGAGTATGTTTTATGTATTCTGTAAACTGTCATTGGGTGTGTATGTATTTATTATGGTTATGTCCTCCTGGTGTATTGACTCTTTAATTATTATATGGTGCCCTTCCTTATCCTTTTTGGTGGATTTTGCTTTAAAGTCTATTTTATCGGAAATTAATATTGCCACTTATGCTCTTTTTTGGTTATTGTTTGCTTCACATATTTTTTCCAACCTTTGAGTTTCAGTTTATTTATGTCTGTGTCTAAGGTGTATCACTTGTAGACAGCATATAGATGTATCTTTTTTTATCCATTCTGCCACTCTCTATCTCTTTACTGGTGTATTTAGGTCATTTATATTCAGTGTAATTATTGATAGAAATGAGGTTACTGCTGTTATTTTGTTGTATTTGTGTGTGTGCCTGTGTGCATGTGTGTTTATTCCACTTCATTTTCTGTGCTGATTTCTTTTTGTGTATGGATTTTTTTCATCGCTTTCATTATTGTTGATTTTGTTCTTGCTGAGTCCTTATGTTTTTCTTCTTTCTTACTTTGACGAGTAGTTTTATTAGCTTCCTTTGTGGTTACCTTGAAATTTATATTTATATTTCTAAGTTTAAATCAGTTTTCTATTTCTTGATATTGCCTTGACTTCCTCTCCAAACAGAAGTTCTATGACTACACCATTTATTCTATCTTTCTTGTTTTGATGTTGTCATTTACATATTCCCTATTTTCAGTCATTTAGCTTTGTTTTGTTTTTGTGAATTCCATATATGGGTTGGTATCTGGTTGATCTGTCCTATGTCCTAGTCTTGGATTGTTGTCTGATGTTGCTCCTTCTCTAACCAGAGGACTCCCTTTACTATTTCTTGTAATTTTGGTCTTGTTTTTTCATATTCCCTTAATTTCTGTTTATCTGGAAATGACCTAATTTCACCATCGTATTGGAGAGACAATTTTGCTGGTATATAATTTTTGGCTGGCAATTTTTTTTTCCTTCAAGGCTTTGCATATGTCATCCCATTGTTTTCTTGCCTGCATGATTTCTGTTGAGTAATCAGAGCTTAGTCTTATTGGTTCTCCATTGTAGGAGACTTTTCGTTTATTCCTAGCTGCTTTCGGGATTCTTTCTTTGTCTTTGGTTTTGGCAAGTTTGATTATGATATGCCTTGGTGATTTTCTTTTGAGGTCTATCCTGTATGGGGTTCATTGAGCCTCTTGGAAAGATATCGTCTTATCTTTCATGCTATTAGGGAAGTTTTCTGCCAGCATATCTTCGACAGTTCTGTCTGTATTTTCTGTTAAACACCCCCATCCCCATTCTGGTACTCTGATCACTTGTAGGTTTTTCCTCTTGATAGTATCCCACGTAATTCTTAGGTTTCCTTCATTTTTCTTCATTCTTTTTTCTGATTTTTCCTCAAATTGGTGTCAAGGGATTTATCTCCAATCTCACTAGTTCTGATTTTTGTTGTCTCAATTCTGCCCCTATGACCTTCTATTGAGTTGTCTAATTCTGAAATTATACTGTTAATCTTTGGGATTTCTAATTGCTGTTTTTGTATGGTTTCTAACAGTCTATTTATTCTGACATTTTGTGCTTGTATTGTTTTCCTGAATTCTTCTATTGCTTTGTCTGTATGTTTCTTGGTTTGGTCTGTGTTTTTCCTGATCTTCATCTTGATATCTCGGAGAGCTCTTTGTATTAGTCTTTTGAATTCTTTATCAGGTAGTTCCATTGTATTATCTTCCTCTGGAAGATTTTCTGGTTCTTTATTTTGGTTGCTTTCTGGAAACATTCTGTCCTGCTTCTTCACGTGATTTGATATTGACTGTTGGTTCCAAGGCATCAGTAAGTTATTTTTATTTACTGCATTCTGAATTTTTGTTTTGTTTTGTTTTGTTACGTCCAAGTAGGCTGCATGTGTGTGTTACTCTGCTCATTAATCTGGCACTGTTGAAGCTCTTACCTCCTGTCTCCAGGTGGTCAGAGCATCCACTTGGTGTGTGAGCCCAGGAGTCTGTTCACTGTTCTTATGGGGTTGCTGAAGTTGATGGTGGAGTTTTTGGTGAAGTGATTAATCTGTTCTGCTGGTCACTTGACTGTGGGTGCAGGGGGTGTTCTCACCAGTCATTGAGTTGGGTGTTGTGTGTATGCTCTGCTGCTTACTTGTTGGTCAGGGTGCAGGTGCCTGGGTTGTCAGTCTTCGTCTATGTGGTGTGGAGACTCTCACCTACACCTCAGTCCTGGGCAGGCAGGGCTGTGTGGGGGTGTTCAGAGCAGTCACAGGCCTCTGGTTGCAGTGGGGGGTGTTTGGGGGGCAAGGCAGGGGGATACTGGTTGTCCCCAGGTGCCTGGATGGACAGCATCTCCCTGTTTGATAGAGTGCACAGTGAGGGAGGTAGTGCAGCTGGTTCTTGTGTGCCCAATGCTGTTGGCTGGAAGAATTGGGGGATGCCATTGGTTTCAAGTCCCCATCGTGGGTGGCTAGATGGAGTGGGTGGTATCTCAGGCCCTCAGAGCCCTGTTGTGGGTGGTGAGGCCCCTTTTTAGAGGGTGGAGTAGTGTTGAATGCCACAAACCTGCAGCTCCCACTTGGACCTGCGCATTTTTTCCTAATGAGAGGGTGCCATTCTGGTTCAGCCAGCAAGGCATTGGTATGGGTGATTGGTGGGTGTGAGGGGCACTGCAAGTCTGTGCACCCCCTATGCCAGTGACTGGTAGAAGGGACAAGCACCTCCTGACTGGAGCTGTGAGTTCCTGGCTTAGGGGGCATGGTGGTGTTGAATGCCACTGGACTGGTGTCGGAGAAGGGAGAAGGATGGATGAGGAGAAAAGAGTGCTCCTTGGCCATGGAGCACTGGTGGGGGCAGGGATATTGTGTGCACAGTGGGTTTGGAGTTTGCAGTTAACTTTCTCCTGTTTGTTTCTGGAGGTGCATGCAAAGTTGGTGCTGCTTAGCTTCACCAACTTGGGGTGCTGCTGTTTGCCTCAATATGTCTGCATTATGCAGATTTAGCTAGCAGGACACCAATGATACGGCAATCTGTAATTCCTCATTTCCACTGTTTTTGAATTGTCTCTCCTTCCACCTGTGGCTTCAGCTTTGTCTTAGATGCTCAGGGTTCCTAGCTTGTCATACATATCTGATTCACCTGTTTTTTTGGGTCTTTGTTGTAAGGACTACATGAAGTGTCTGACTATTCAGCCATCTGGTCCTTACTCCCATGTTATGATGCTTTTTATTTCAGTAGAGTCTACTGTAATGTCCCCCATCTCATTTCTTATTTGGGATATTTTCTTCCTCTCCTGTTTTTATTCTGTCTGTTTCACCAGTGGTTTGTTGATTTTGTCAATCCTGTCAAAGAACCAACTTTTGGTCTTAATGATTCTAATTTTTTTTCTGTTCTGTATTTACTTCTGCTCTAATTTTTATTATTTCCTTTCTTCTGGTGGCTGTGGGCTTCTTTTGCTGTTGTCTTTCTATCTGTTTGATTATAGGGCTAATAGTTTCATTTTGGCACATTCTTCTTTTTTGATGTGTGCATTTATTGCTGTAAATTGATCTCTGAGCACTGCCTTTGCTGTGTCCCAAATGTTTTGATTTGGTATGATGTGTCTTAATTTTCATTTGAGTCTAGGAAATTGTTTATTCCTTTGATATCTTCTATTACCTAGTTGATTTTAAGTAAGGTGTTGTTCAGTTTCCACGTATTTGATTTTCTTCCTTGCCATTTCTGTTATTGATTTCTACTTTTATGGTGTTGTGATCAGGAGAATGTTTTGTATTATTTTGGTGTTTTGTGCTTTATTGGTTTGCTTTGTGGCCTAAAATGTGGTCTATTCTGGAGAATGTTCCATGTACATTGGAAAAGAATGTATACTTTGCTGCGGTTGGGTGGAGTGTTCCATATATGTCTATGAGATCAAGTTGTTTGATTTTGGCCTTTAGATTTTTTTTTAATCTTTGTTGTGTTTCTTTCTAGATGTACTGTCCTTTACCCAGAATGGTGTGTTGAAGTCTCCTACTATTATTGTGGAAATATTTCTCTTTTCAATGCTGTTAGAGTTTGTTTTATGTATTTTAGAGCACTGTTGTTGGGTGTGTAGATATTTATTAAGGTCATGTCTTCTTGGAGGACTGTCCCTTTAATCATTATATAATGACTTTCCTTGTCTTTTATGGTGTATTTTGTCTTAAAGTTTATTTTATCTGAGATTAGTATTTCCATTCCTGCCCTTTTTTGGTCACTGTTTGCTTGATTTTTTTTCCATTCTTTGATTTTCAATATATTTATATCTTTGTGTCTAAGATGTGTCTTTTTTACAAAGCATATTGATGGGTCATACTTTTTAATCCACTCTGTCACTCTCTGTCTCCTTACAGGTGCATTTAAGCCATTTATATTCAGCATGATTATTGATATGTATAAGTTTATTGCTGTCATATTGTTGTGTGTTTTTTTTTTTTTGTGGTGCTGACATTTTCTTTGTTCCTCTTACTTTCCTGTACTGAGTTCCTTTTGTTTGTGGATTTTCTTTTGTTATTATAGATTTTGTGTTTACTGAGACTTTATGTTTTTCTTCATTTTTATTCTGATGAGTATGTTTTTTTTTCTTTCCTTATGGTTACCTTGAAATTTATCTTTCTCTTTCTAAATTTAAACTAGTCTTTTATTACTTGGTATCACCTTGACTTCTTTTTCATTTGAAAGTTTTATACCTACACTGTTTTTTGCCTCTTTTTATTGTTTTGACATTGTCCTCATTTACAGATTGATGTTTCTGTTTCCATGTTTTTTAAGTCTGTTAGCTTTTTTTATTATTATGGAGAGTTCTTTATTTAGGTTAGTATCTGGCTGATGCTGTCCTGTGTCCTAGAGTCCCATTGTTTTCTGATGTTGTTGGTGCTCTAACCTTTAATATTTCCCGTAAATTTTGTTTGGTTTTTACGATTTCCCTGAATTTCTGTTTAACTGGAAATGTCCTAATTTTGCCATCATATTTGAGACAGAGTTTTGCAATGTATGTTATTCTTGGTTGGCAGTTTTTTTCTTTCAAGGTTTTATATATGTCCTCCCATAGCCTTCTTCCCTGCATAGTTTCTGCTGAGTAAGCTAAGCGTAGTCTTATTGTTTCCCCTTTGTAAGTGACTTTTCTTTTTTCTTGAGCTGCTCTCAGTATTCTTTCTTTATCTTTGTTTTGGTAAATGTGATTATGATATGTCTTGGTGACTTCCTTTTGGGATCTATCCTATGTGGAGTCTGTTGAGCTTCTTGGATGGTCAGCTTTTCATCTTTCATGATATATGGAAAGTTTTCTGCCAGCAAATCTTCAACAATCTTTGTGTTTTCCATTTTCTCCCACTGTTCTAGAACTCTAATCATGTGCAAATTTTTGCTTTGATTGTGTCCCACATAGTTCTTAGGTTTTCTTCATTCATTTCTCTGATTTTTCCTCAAAGTGGCATCTGTGTCTTCAATCTGGCTGATTCTATCTTCTATGGTTTCAAATTTGCTCCTAAAACCTTCTATTGAGTTGTACATTTGTTTATCTTTTGGATATCTAGTTGCTGTCTTTGAATGCTTTCTGATTTTTAATTTTGATGCTTTGTTCTTGCATTATTTTCCTGAATTCTTCTATTGCTTTGTCTGTATTTTCCTTAACTTTGGCTATGTTTTCATTGGTTTTGTCTATGTTTTCCCTGATTTTGTCTATTTTTTCCTGGTTTTGTCTGTGTTTTCCTTGATCTCTTTCCTAAGCTCTTGGACAGCCCTAAATACTAGTCTTTTGAATTCCGTATCAGGTAGTTCCACTGCCTTTTCTTCTACTGCAAGATCATCTGATTCTTTATTTTGTTCATTTTCAGGAGCCATCTTGCACTGCTTTTTTTATATGTTTTGATATTGTCTACTGTCTCTGCGACATTAAGGTATTATTTTCTTTATTTATTGATTATATACTCATTTGTTTCATCCTGCTTCTTTTGTTTTGATATGTCAGGGCAGGGGGGCCAGTCATGGTTTGCTGCTTGCTTGTTTGTGCACATGATAGTTCTCACTAACTTGTCTGGGTAGGCCAGGCAGGAGCAGGCAGTGTGAGCCCGCTTCATTGTACACTAATTTTGCAAGGTGGCTGAGGGCAGATTGGGTGGGTATGGTCTGCCTCCTGATGTTACACCAGTGATGCAGGAGCATTCACAGCCCCCTGCCAGATAGGTGGGGGTTTATGATGGGAAGTGGTATGGACTTGCTTCCTACTGTTCAGCTGCTGGTCAAGTGGCAGGAGGGGAGGGGCAGTGAAAGCCTAGTGCAGCAGTGGGCCTGAGCCAGGGACACTGTAGCTGCAGCAGCATGGTGGGGGCCAGCAGGACGGGTGGGTGGTGTACAGGGTTAGGTGGAGTGAAGAAATAAAAGAATAGAAATGGAAAGAAAAAAAAAAAAACAAAACAGGAAGCCAGCATGTGGGGGCACAGAACTGGGGTCCAGAGGGAAGGGGGGAAGGTGGTGTAAGCAGATGGAGGGAGGTAGAAAGTGGTGTGTTAGTGGTTTTCTAGCCACAGTGGTGCAGTGTGGCCTGGAGGGAAGTGGAGGAGGTGGCATACAGGGCTAGGTGGGAGGAAGAAAATAAAAGAAGGAAGGGGAAAAAATTGATGTGGCAAGAGTCACTGGGTGGGGGCAGCATGGACCCAGGCTGGTGTTGGTCCAGTTGTTCTCTAGCTAAGGTGGTGTGGCATGGCCCAGCAAGAAGGGATAGAGGTGGGGTATGAGGCTAGGTGGGAGAAAGAAAAGGAGAGAAGGGGAAAGTGGCATAGCAGGAGCTGATGAGTGGGGGAAAGGGGACCCAGGGTGGTGGTGGGCCAGTAGCTCTTTATCCATGGTGGTGTGGCGTGGACTGGAGGGAAAGGGCAGAGGTGGTGCACAAAGCTGGGTGGGAGGGAAAAAGAAAAGGAAGAAAGAGGAAAAAAATGGCAAGGCAGGAGCCAGCAGTTGGGGGCAGGGTAGACCCCTGCTGGCACTGGGCCATTAGCTCTCTATCTGTGATGGTGCAGCATGGTCCATTGAAAGGGCATGGGGGTTCATATGGGGCAGAAGGGTGAAGGGTGTGAGAGCATGTTTCTCTGGTTGTAGGGTACTGCGTCTTCTGTTGGGAGCGTCATGAAGTTGCCTGCCCATACTCCTTGCCAGGGTCATTGCTGGCTTTTCTCCAAGATGATGTTGCTGCTCCATGTTAGTTGGCAGGGGACCTTCACTTCATATCTCTCCTTGTTCTGTTTTCTTTGTTTCCTCTTCCATTTGGTGTTTGGTCTAGTTTGTTATCCCTTCATTTGATGCTGAGGGTTCCACGATTGACATTTGTATCTGTTTTACTTAGATTTTTGGGTCTTTGCTGCATGATGTGTCTGTCTAGGGCACCATGTTGGCTCTGCCTCCCCCATTTTAATAACTTTTAAATTCATTTTAGCCTTGTCATGGGCACAAAACCTGGTTCTATCCCTAGTCAGAGACTAGAGGAGCAATGGGAATCTTGAAAGCATGAAGACTAGACTGTTCAGTCAAATGGTTGCCTGAAGTTGTTGAAGATACTCAGCAACTGGGAGGTCTAAGGGAATAAGGGGCAAGAGTAATGTGGGAAACTAGAAAGGGTGTGGCTACTTAGTATTGGTGTCATTTTAGAATATCAATAAACTTCAGTTGTAACATCTGTAAAATGGGGAAAATAATAACATCTGCCTCACAAGGTTGTTGAAAGGAGTCAACAATATATATAAGCACCTGATAAACTGCAAAGTGCTGTACTAAATGTCATTCTTCTTACTTAAGTGATGCAATGGGCTAAATAGCCAAACATCAATTCAGCAGTAACTAGGGAAACTATATGTTTACATTTAACTGGGAAGTCCTGGTTTATCACTGTTGACCTGGTGTCCTATTTGGTATAGCACTTTGTTGTTGTTAGGTGCCATCGAGTTAGTTCTGACTCATAGCGACCCTATATACAACAGAACAAAACACTGCCCAGTCCTGTGCCATCCTCACAATTGTTGCTATGTTTAAGCCCATTGTTGTAGCCACTGCATCCATCCATCTCATTGAGGGCCTTCCTCTTTTTCACTGACCCTCTACTTTACCAAGCATAATGTCCTTTTCCATGGATTAGTTTCTCCTGATAACATTTCCAAAGTAGGTGAGATGAAGTCTTGCCATCCTTGCTTCTCAGGAGCATTCTGGCTGTACTTTTTCCAAAACATATTTATTCATTCCTCTGGCACTTTAGGACTCTCAAAAGTAGCCTGGTTTGAACAATTAATTTTATGGTCTCTTTGACCAAAAGGGGGTCACTCAGGAACCAAGGGATCAGGAGTAGAGTAAGCCAACCATTCCGCAGGTGCAGAAGTAACCCGCTAGCACATCTTCTACTCCTTGTTACTTCTCTCCTCCTGGAGAGAACTAAACCTAAGTGAGCCCAGCCAAGGATATGGATTTCAGAAGGCTGTCAGGTTTGGAGGGGCATGCCAGTGTAGGGAGTTAAAATTCCCTGACAGTCTGGCTGTTTTATCATTCATAGTTGGTAGACCAGATCTGGCAAATAACATGCATTACAAACTAGCAAATGCTTATTGTGTTTGTTCCTAGGGACGCTGTAACAAAGTACCACAAATAAGAACAAAAATTTATTGTCTCACAGTTCTGGAGGCTGGGAGTCTGAAATCAGGGTTTCAGCCATGTTGATTCCCTCTGAGCATTCCGAGGGAGAATCTGTTCTATGCCTTTGTCCTAGCTTCTGGTGAGAGCCAGCAATCCTTGGAGTTTCCTGGCTTGTAGATCACTTCAGTAACTGCCTCAGTCTTCCCATGGTGATCTTCCATCTATCTCTATGCATTTCTGGGTCTTTTCTCCCCTTTTAAAAGGACACTTACATTGGATTAGTACTCACTCTACTCCAGTATGACCTAATGTTAAGTGATAACATTTTCAATGACCATATTTCCAAACAAGGTCACATTCACAGGTACAGGGGTTAAGACTTCAACATATCTTTTTGGGGAACACAATTCAATCCATAACACTTATGTAGCACTAACAATGTGCCAAAGCATGGTTCAAAGTGCTTTATATTATCAACATTTAATTTTCAGAACAACTCTATGAGACAGGTTTTCATCTCCATTTTACAGATGAGAAATTGAGGCACAGAGAGTTAACTTCTTTCTCCAAGATCACACAGCTAGTACATGGCAGAGACAGGATTTTGAACACAGGCTAATGGGCTCCAGGGTCAATGTTCTGTACATCCAACTATGCTGCTTCTCACCCTCTGGAGTTCAGAAAGTAGCAGACTAACAAAGGCCAGCATGGCAGAGTGTGAGGAGGATAAACTCTTCCTCTCGCCACTCCCTCAGGAAAGCATGTAGTGGAATTTCAACTTTGGATATATGTAGTTTGGAAAGAGCAGTGATTCTTTTCCATAAATGGACATAGGACTCTACAGCATGTGCTACCTGCCTCCATCCATAATGAGGTGCTGAGGTATCTTGACTTATGAAGTATTTGGAGTTGGGGACTGTGAGTATGATGGTCTGTAAAAATGTTTCCTCTTTCTACACTAAAAATGGCTTTCTAAGGTCATCTGTGAGTATTTCTAATTTCATTAAAAAAAAAAAAAAACTTTCCTGACCCATTGTTGTTGAAGGGTTTGTAGGGAGGGGATGAGATAGGAGATAGATGGATGGTCCATCGCTTGGTGTCCAGAAGATTCTTTGAACAGGAATTCTTTGGGTTAGACAGATTGTGAAAGGGATGATAAAGGTAGCCCAGGCCAGTTAAATTTATATTCTGCAAATCAGGGCCTTTGGACTCTTAGTCCTAGTGCTGTTTGAAGTTGGCTATGTCAGATTAGATATCCTTTGTCATTCAAGCTTTCTGTGTGCTTCCTAGTGAACAGGGGTTTTCTGAGGAGCAAGGAGAGAATCAATGACAAAAACCAAAAAAAAAAAAAAAAACACTTGGAAACAGTTTTAAAATCCCTAGAAATGTAAATTTCCTGAATAAGAATTCCCTGAGAAGTAAAAGCATAAAACAGAAAGTTATTAGAGATGCTGTGTTAAAAAAAAAAAAAAAAAAAGAGAGAGATTAAAAGGAATGGGGAATTGGGCTGGCCTTGGCTTTGCAAAGTGTTTTCAACTACATATAAATATGGCTGAGATTTCTACGGGGTTTTATTTTTTAAATGTTTACTTTATTATCCATACTTAGTGTAAAGAAACTGATAATTCTGCTACAGAGCATAACTTTGAATAGAACTCTATCCACCAGACCATCTTGAACTTCCTCCCAGTTGGTAGCTCCATCCCTCAAGTTTTCAGGCCACGCCTCTTGCATTTTCCAGTTGCCACTGACCCCATGTGTGTCAGAGTAGAACTGTGCTCCATATAATTTTCAATGGCTGATTTTTCAGAAGTAGATTGTCAGGCCTTTCTTCTTAGCCTTCTCTGGGTGGGCTTGAACCTCCAATCTTTCAGTTAGCAGCCAAGCACATTAAGTGTTTGCACCACCCAGAAACTCCACCTCTCACAGAGTCGACCATTAATTCTCCCCTCTCACTTCCCCAGCCCCCAAGCAAACCTGACCCTACTCTAGGCATCATCAACTTCTGCTAAAGCAGCCAGATCAGCCTTCCTACCTAGAATCCCCTACCCCAAGCCCAGCTCCTCATCTGTCTTTAGTTTAAAATGAAGCATTTACAGAAATGCTACCTGAGGGATCTCTAATAATAAAAGGACAGTGGCAGGACCAAGTGAAGCAGTGTCTCAGGGGCAGTTATTCAGATGGGAGGATCAGCCTTAGCAGGCACTGGGAGGAGATGAAGGGCTGTGAGTGTGTTGACAACCAGCAGACCACCCCAGATCCACGTTCCCGCTTCATAGTGTCAGGTGTGGCTGCCCAGTTAGGGACTGCATGTCATAGTTGCCTGGCATCTAGGTGTGGCCATGCAACTAATTTTCATGAATAGGATGTTGCTGGAAGTCATATGTGTGCCTATTTCAAGTCCAAGTGGATAAGAAGCAGATATGCCCCTTGCTTTTATCCCCATCTGTCAGTGAATGGAAAGGACTGAAGATAGAGGAGCCATAAGGTGGAAGGAGCCCGGGTCTCTGAGTAGCCACACAGCTGGGAACATCTGCTTTGGACTTTTCATGTATGAGAAAATTTGTACTATGATAAGCCACTGAGACTTGGGGTTTTGTTTGTTATTACACAGTGCCAAGCTAATACAGTAACTAAACTATTTAGGTACTGAGCCTTTGTAGGCCCTAGTGGCATTCTCATTTTTTTGCCATTGAAACAAAAGAGCCCTTGAAACCTGAAATTCAGCATTTTTTTTTTCTATTGCCATTGAGTCGATTCCAAATCATGGTGACCCCATGTGTTACAGAGTAGGACTGAGCTCCATAGGTTTTCTTGGCTGTAATCTTTATGGAAGCAGTTCACCAGGCCTTTCTTCCATGGTACCACTGAGTGGGTTCCAACTGCCAACCTTTCCGTTAGTACCCCAGTGCTTAATCATTTGTGCCACCTAGGTATCTGAAATCCTACACAGGTTTGCCTAATCCAGTCACAAAGAAATGACAGGTGCTTGCAGTAGAAATCCCCATTTCCCATAGGTCAATACAATGTCACTTCCCTCAGTTCACTGCGAGATTATAATTTAACCCTTCCCTTGCCTGCACATTGCAAAGGGCAGAGGAGAACCAGGAACAATTTCACCCTTTTTAGTCACCAGGGTGCAGCTGGGTTTGACAGTGTATCCTCCTGGGCTGCCTGAATTAATAGCCTACACCTCACTGAGGGGAGCCTGGGTGAAGGTCATCCTATTAAAACCTTCCTCATTCTCACTAGATAAGCTGTTTGGGGCCCATCTTTTGGCTTAGCTAACAAAATGTGGAACAGACTACCATTTGTTCTGTCACTTGATTTGGCTGAAAATTGAGACTGGTCAAGAGGGGGAGGGGATATAATGTTATTCCTGTGAGTCAATTTTGATTTTGATTTTGAAAAATGTCCCTGCTGAAGAATATGCCTGAGTATTGTCCTCCTGGATTCCCCTCCAGCTTCTGCAAGGAGTCCAAAAGTGATCAATCTCCTTCCAGCTTCTTCCTGGCATGGGGCTCTGCAGCACATCTCAGAACCCTGGGCACTGGCCCACAAGGCCTGCAGGAGCCCACGTGGGCTGCAAGTGCCCAGGTGTGCAGAGTGCCCTCTAATCACCCCTGTCCATGACACACAGGGGACAGCAGCTGCCTGCCTTGTCCTTGCTAATTTCTCTTCCATGCTGAGCTATGTGGCGGGGAGTAATTGCCTTCACTCTGAGCACTGACATTCCCACATTCAAGCACCTGCTCTCCCACTGTTCTCCCAATAGGAAAACAATTTCTGCCACGTTTGGTGTTTCCTTCATAGCAAACCTACTGATTACAGAGACACATTTTGGAAGAGTCTACTGGGGGCCTGTGAATGTAGCCAGACCCACAGTAGCATTTTGGAAGGCTGCTTGGCATTTTTCCCCATGAAATGTAAACTGTGGTGGGAATCTCAGAGCTGCTGAGCAAAGTGTAGAATTCTCTAGAGCTGCTCAGCCCCATCTAAATCTCCTAAAAGGTCTCAGCCCTGTCTGCAGAAACAAATCAGGAAAGCCTAAATCATGTGAAAAGAAAAACCAGGTAATGGTATTTCAATGATGCCATGTCAAATTTATCGAAAGCTTTCTCCAAAACACTCAGAGCTATTCTGTTCTTACCAGAGGGCTGGATCAATTGATTCCTTTTAGGATGTGCATTCTTATGCTGGGTTATAAGGTGTGACACTGTAGCAGTTATTAATCTTGGCAGGGTCAGAGGCCAGTGCAGAGGAGTCTCATGGGTGCAGGACCACCTAAGACTTCCCACTCTAGAAATAAGTCAGCCTCCTTAAGAAACTACAGATAAGGAGAGGGACAGCTCTTCTCTTCTTTTATCATCCTCAAAAGAGCCAATCAGTAGGTCTTAACAGGATTACTCGTGTGTCCCAGTTTTATTTTTTTTATAAATTTCTGTATTTCTCAATTATGCAAGTAATAGACTTTCAGTGTAGAAACATTATAGCAGGGCTTGGCAAACTATGGCCTGAAGGCCAAATCCAGCCCTCTGCCTATTTTTGTAAATAAAGTTTTTTTTGGAACATGTCCACAATCATTTGTATATGGTTACTTCCACTCTACAAAGGCAGGGCTGAGTAGTTGTGACCCTACAGCCCACAAAGCCTAAAATATTTATTTATAATATGGCTGTTTACAAAAAAAAAAAAAAAAAAGGCTGACACCTGCATTGGACTAAATGACAAGTCAAAAGAAAAATAAATCTCTCATAATCTCACCACCTAGAAAGAGCTAATGCTAATATTAAGTCCTCCCTTTTATACCTATTGTGGACACTGCAGAACAGCATGGACCCTCACCCAAAATTTTGTTCAGATGTTGAGATTGATGATACTAAGCACTCACCAAAAGGGTATGAAAAGTGTGTTTGTGTTATTTACATAGTGGAGGCTGTCTTGGAAGAGCAGGGCAGGCCTCGCATGCTGGTTCAAAATTGGCTTGAGAGAGCAAAGGAAGGAGACTGGCTTGGGGTTTTTATGATGGTTAGTGGGTGGGGGCTGAGCTGGGGTGAGAGTTTCCGAATGTGGGTCGGGGTTGAGTGGTTTGAATGTCCCACTAGCACCAAAGGAGGGAACACCTGGGTTTTCTTATCAGCTAACTTGTAGGGCAGAAATGGAGCCAGGCTCCTTATTACAATACCACAGTCCTCATCTCACTGCTCCTTCTGAAGCATCTACCTGACAATTCCCTTCCCTGATTTCTGACAGAAAGTAAGTAAGTGGTTTTACCCTTTAAGCTTCCATTTCTTCTGGAAAGAATTCAAAGCTCCTCTCACCACCACCTCCTCATGCTCTGCCTCCTTCAAGCAAGAGGGTGTCAAGAACAATGGCATTTCCTGGGCTATCAACAAAGAGGAGTGAGAGTGGGAGGGGACAAGATTTGGGATCTCTTGAAGAGTTCTCTTTGATCCTGTGGCTCTCGTGCCCCACCTTTTTCTGGCTTGTTTCTTGAAAGCCCTGGTCCGTAGGAAGAAGAAGGGGCAGAGGTGCTGCCTGTGTGACATCTGGGGGTGAGGTACTTAGACTTGTTCTGCTTTAGGCCTTAGGGAAATGTATCTCTTTCTCCTTTTCCTTCCCTTCAGTTTGTCTTCATTATGAGAGTGAGAGTATCTACAGGTACAAAATTAAGATATGGGCCCAAATGAAAGATCAAGAAAGTTACTCAGCTAGTTAGTAGATCTGCTTCTTGCCTAGGAGAAAGGAGTCCTTCAGATGCTTTGGGGGTTGGGGTGGGGGGATATGCTCATTAGGGACCTACACTGGGGTCTGGATTTAGACCCCCAGGTCATAACAAATGCCCCTTTGCCTGGCGGTGTCCTCCCTGCTAGATCTTCCTTAGGGACCTCATCAAGGAGTGGCTGATGGTGGATGCAGAGGTCCTGGACTTCGAGCTATCCTTCAATCATTCCCTACCTGAGGCACACTTTGCAGAATGTGTCTTGATTGTCTAGTGCTGCTGTAACAGAAATATCACAAGTGGATGACTTTGACAAAGAGAAATAGTAGAATGAACCCCATGTACTCATTATTCAGCTTTATCCTTTATCATTTTGTATCAGTTATCTCAATATTACATTATAATCTATACAACAACCCTGAGAAGTGGTCATTAGTCTTACCCGTTTTCCAGGTGTGGGGACTTTAGGTTAATTGTCAAAGGCCACAAAGCTAGCATACAGCAGAGAAAATACTGGTTCTCTCAAGCTCTGAACCTCACACACTTTCAATATCATGATATGTCCAGGGATGGCTTTGTGAAAGAGGTAGAGCTTAACCTGGATCAGAAATGTCAAAAACGCAGGTGAAGGGGCAAGAGAGTGAGTCCAGACCAGCGAAAGAGACGAGGAGAGGTGTCTGGCATAGACAGTGGCTTTGAGTCTCAGTCAGAATCTTCTAAAGCGATGTTTGAAAGACTCACCTTACTGGCACCACCTACCATGAAGTCATCCAAACTAAATGTGAAATTTAAATGGCATTCTCAGAACACATGTCCCCACTGCGTGGCTGCTTGTTAAGTAGGGTTAACCCTTCCTTTTGAAAAGAAAGAGACATTAATATGTGCCTTGTTATAAAGTCCCAGAGTGGATAGCTTTTCTCCACTTCCTGAGCGTAACGTTTGCCAGCGTAACGTTATTTCATTTTTTCTTTTTTTTTTGCCACCAGATTGAGTACTGCTCAGCCATTTCAGAGGAGGTCTGCGTCTGCCACTTCCTGCTTTGTTTATTATTGAGTGCTTCCAAATAAGGCATAAGAGTCTACAGAAAGGGAAATGATTCTTTGAATCTGCAAGAGGATGCTAGAGGATATCTTCAGCAATTTTAATAATAGCTTTGGAACATTTGCCTGTATGGTCTTGAAACGATGACAAATGAAACCCTAAAAAGCTTAATTGTATCAGGGAAGGTTGAGTCAAAACTAAGGCAAATGGACCTTAAATGCATAGACTAAAGCTTACTTTTGAGTTGGCTTTATTAACTCATTACATAAATATTAAAGAAGCATATACATGTCTATTTTTTACTCCAAAATATAGTTTACTTATAGCATATAAATAATTTTGAAAAAATTGTCATAGTTGTAATGTACCCTATATATATTTTAACTTTTAATGAATATAAGAAAAAAATGTATAATCAAATATTCTTTTGCTTTCTAAATTCTGGGATGAAATTGTGTGGGATGTGACTCCTTGACTTACGCTTAAAAAAAGAAATCTCAGATCCTGTTTATTGAAGGCATCAAAAAAATACTATAAGCCTCTAGCAATATTTTAAAATTTTCAGTGTGTTTACTAAGTAAGTTTCTATCTGGAAAAGCCACGAGTCAATCTAGACAAGTCTGGAAATGTATGTTTTGGAAGAAAGTATGAATATCATTTCCAAAAGGTGAGGGTAACCTCCACTGTCATGTCCCAGGGAATACTGTCCCAGATGAGGCCTGCGAGCCCCTTTTAGGGCCTGAGACAGCTGACATACACATAGGAGGGAAGAAACACAGCAGTGGGCAAGGAAAAGGAGGATATTTCGGCTCCCACGTTTTCTTCCTTGATGGTTTTAAGAGCATAGGAACTTCCTGACCTTCCAGGCCTGGTTTATTGCTCATCTCTTCGCTCTAGTTGGAGAGGAAGTGTATGGATAAAGGATGATGCTTTATGGCAAGATTTTGATGTTGCTGGGATATTTAGCGATTATGTCCTTCAAGAGGGCCCTTTCATATGTTCCTCTAAGGACAGAAAGGGACTGATAATGGGCAAAGTACAATGATACCAGCCAAAATGACACACAGGAGACACTGAGCACCAGGCTTACAGGTTTCCTGGTTCCTGGTAGGACTGAGAAATGTGAGCAGTCTATGCCAGACATAGAGACGCATGGGACCACTGCCACTGCTCCCAAATTGAAAAAGCTGCAGTTTGAGAGAGAGAGATCATTTTCTGCCCTGGCAGTAGGTAGGTAGGCTTACCGGGTAACACACAAACTCCCTAGTACATCCAGAACGCTTGAGGAGTGGGACAGCTCAGTGGCTAGACTGCAACATCCTTGGAAAAACTGTATCCCAGGTGCTCTCCATTTACATGAATGAGTATTTAACTTCACCCAAAATAGTAATGGATTCATTTCCATGCTGCTTCAGTGTTGCAATGACCTTGACATCAAGTGTCTTAGAATACTGGATATTGTTGTTTTTAGGTGCCACCCAGTAGATTCTGATTCATAGCAACTCTATGTACAACAGAATGAAACACTGCCTAGTCCTGCTCCATCCTCACAATTGTTACTATGCTTGAGCCCATTGTTGGAGCCACTGTGTCAATACATCTCATTGAAGGTCTTCCTCTTTTTTGCTGACCCTCTACTGTACAAAGCATGATGACTTTCTCCAGGGACTGGTCCCTCCTGATAACTTATCAAAAGTATGTGAAATGAAGTCTCACCATCCTCACTTCTAATGACCATTCTGGCTGTACTTTTTCCAAGACAGATTTGTTTGTTCTTCTGGCAGACCATGGTATATTCAATATTCTTCACTAACACCATAATTCAAAGGCATCAATTCTCCTTCGGTCTTCCTTATTCATTGTCCAGCCTTTGCATGCATATGAGGCTATTGAAAATGCTATGGCTTGGATCAGGCACACCTTAGTCCTCAAAGTGACATCTTTGCTTTTGAACACTTTAAAGAGATCTTTTGAAGCAGATTTGCCAATGCAGTGGGTCCTTTGATATCTTGACTACTGCTTCCATGGGCGTTGATTGTGAATCTAAGTAAAAGGAAATCCTTGACAACTTCAGTCTTTCTCCATTTATGATGATGTTGCTTACTGATCCAGTTATGGGGATTTTTGTTTTCTTTATGTTGAGATGTAATCCATACTGAAGGCTGTGGTCTTTGATCTTCATCAGTAAGTGCTTCAAGTCCTCTTCACTTTCAGCAAGCAAGGTTGTGTCACCTGCATATCACAGGTTGTTAATGAGTCTTCCTCCAATTCTGATGCCCCATTCTTCTTCATATAGTACAGCTTCTTGGATTATTTTCTCAGCATGCAGATTAAATAAGTATGATGAAAGGATATAACCCTGATGCATACCTTTCATGACTTTAAACCATGCCTGTGCAGTATCCCCTTGTTCTGTTCAAACAACTGCCTCTTGGTCTAAGTACAGGTTCCCTATGAGCACAATTAAATGTTCTGGAATTTCTACTCTTCACAATGTTATCGATAATTTGTTATGATTTACACAGTTGAATGCCTTTGCATAGTTAATAAAACACAGGTAAATATCTTTCTGGTATTCTCTGATTTCAGCCAGGCTCCATCTGACATCAGCAATGATGTCCCTTGTTCCACATCCTCTTCTGAATCTGGCTTGAATTTCTGGAAGTTCCCTGTCAATGTACTACAGCAACTACTTTTGAATGATCTTCAAAATTTTACTTGTGTGTGATATTAATGATATTGTCTGATAATTTCTGCATTTGGTTGTATCACCCTTCTTTGGAATAGGCATAAATATGGATCTCTTCCTGTCAGTTGGCCAGGTAGCTGTGTTCCAAATTTTTTTGTCATAGATAAGTGTGCACTTCCAGTGCTGCATCCATTTGTTGAACCGTCTCAACTGGTATTCCGTCAATTCCTGGAGCCTTGTTTTTCACCAATGTTTTCAGTGCAGCTTGGACCTCTTCCTTCAGTACCATCGGTTCTTGATCATATGCTACCTCCTGAAATGGCTGAATGTCAACTAATCCTTTTTGGTACAGTGACTCCGTGTATTCCTTCCATGTTCTTTGGATGCTTCCTGTGTTGTTTAGGAGGCTTGAATTTTCTCTTCAGTTCTTTCAGCTTGAGAAATGTCAAGTATGTTCTTTCCCTTTGTTTTTCTATCTCCAGGTCTTTGAACATTTTATTATAATACTTTACTTTGTCTTCTCAAGCCACCCTTTGAAATCATCTGTTCAGCTCTTTTACTTCATCATTTCTTCCTTTCCGTTTAGCTACTCTACGTTCAAGAGCAACTTTCACTGTCTTTTCTGACATCCATTTTAGTCTTTTCTTTCTTTCCTGTCTTTTTAATGACCTCTTGCTTTCTTCATGTATGATGTCCTTGATGTCATTCCACAACTCGTCTAGTCTATGGTCATTTGTGTTCAATGCATCAAATCTATTCTTGAGATGGTCTCTAGTTTCAGGTGGGATATACTCAAGGTTGTACTTTGGCTCTCATGGATTTGTTCTAATTTTCTTTAACTTCAACTTGAACTTGCATATGAGCAGTTGATGGTCTGTTCTACAGTCGGCCCCTGGCCTTGTTATGACTGATGATATTGAGATGTTCCATTGTCTCTTTCCACAGATATAGTCAATTTGATTTCTGTGTATTCCATCTGGCGAGGTCCACATGTATAGTCGCCATTTATGTTGTTGAAAAAGGTATTTGCAATGAAGAAGTCATTGGTCTTGCAAAGATCTATCAGGCAATCTCCAGCATCGTTTCTATCACTAAGGCCATATTTTCCATCTACCAATCTTTCTTCTTTGTTTCCAACTTTTGCATCCCAATCACCAGTAATTATCAATGCATCTTGATTGCATGTTTCATCAATTTCAGACTGCAGAAGTTGGTAAAAATCTTCAATTTCCTCATCTTTGGCTTTAGTGGTCGGTATGTAAATTTGAATAATAGTCGTATTAACTGGTCTTCCTTGTAGGCATATGGATATTATCCTATCACTGACAGCGTTGTACTTCAGGATAGATCTTGAAATATTCTTTTTTACTATGTGTGCAACACATTCTTCTTCAATTTGTCGTTCCTGTCATAGTAGACCATATGATCATCTGATTCAAAATGGCCAGTACAAGTCCACTTCAGCTCACTAATGCCTAGGATGTTGACGTTTGTGTTTCATTTCATTTTTGACGATTTCCAATTTTCCTAGATTCATACTTCGAACATTCCATGTTCCTGTTATTAATGGCTGTTTGCAGCTCTTTCTTCTCATTTTGAGTCATGCCAAATGGATATTATATTGTACTAAACACAACTGGCTGAATTTAAGTAGATATTTGAAGTTATTATTCAATAATTCTTAGGAAAGATACTATAACTATCAAATGACTAATGTAATACTGTTTTCCTGCATAAATGTATGTTTATACTTTCCATTTATTCTGAAAATAAAAACCATACATTTTTAGGCCTTCTGTATTTTACTGGAGGGGCCCTGAAGGCACAGTGGTTAAGTAGCTAACTGAAAGATCAATGGTTTGAACCCACCGGTCACTCCACAGAAGAAAGATATGGCAGTTTGCTTCTGTAAAGACTACAACCTTGGAAACCCTATGGGGCAGTTCTACCCTGTCCTATAGGATCAGTATGAGTCAGAACTGATTTGATGGCAATGGGTTTGGTTTTTGGTATATTTTACTTATTAATGTCAGCCAATATGGAAAACTGTAGATAATAATAAATGTTTAAAAATATCGTTCCACTACGGTAGAAAAGCAACGAAAGGACAAGATCAAGCAAATCACACACACACACACATACACACACACACAGAGAATACAAATGGCTAATATATACATATAATGAGCCTAACCTTAACAAAAAGCAAGGAAATATAAATCTAGATAGTGATGAAATGAAAATTTTCTCTTGTTAAATTGGCAAACATAATGATAGGAGTTGGTAGTTGTGTGGAGAGATGAGTAGTAAGTTCTTTCTTTGCTGTTAGGAGTACAAATTGCACACTCCTGGAGAGTGATTTGAAAACATGCATCAAAACATACATGTGTATACTCTTTAATCCAGTGAATTCACTTTTGGAATTACTTCTAAGGATAAAAGCAGACAAGTATGCTAAAATAAAGAGCCCTGGTGGCACAATAGTTGAGCATTTGGCTGCTGACTGAAAGGCTGGTGATTCAAACTCACCCAGTGGCTCCACAGGAGAAAGACCTAGTGATCTGCTCTCATAAAAATTACCACCAAGAAAACCCTATAAACCAGTTCTACTCTGTCTTGTAGGGTCACTACCAGTCGAAATGACTTGATGGCATCCAACAACAACAAAATGCCAAAATACTTGTATACAGACGCTCAACATAAAACTAAAAAAAAAAAAAAAAAAACCATTGCCATTGAGTCGATTCCAACTCAAAGCGACTGTATAGGACAGAGTAGAACTGCCCTGTAGGGTTTCCAAGGAGCGGCTGATGAATTTGAACTGCCAATCTTTTGGTTAACAGCCAAGCTCTTAACTACAATGCCACCAGGGCTCAACATAGCACTGTTAAAATATGAAGCAACTGAAACAAACTTAAAATTTATCAGTAAAGGACTGCTTAAATAATTTATGGTATAAGCCAAACAATGGAATATTATGCAACTGTTAAAAGTTATAACATAAAGCTATCTTACGGAATACATATGCAGTGTATTTTTAAGTTTTTTAAAGCTGTTTGTGAAATAAAAGTCATAGAATAACACGTTTACATCTTTTTTGCATATGGAAAGACATTAACCAAAATGAGAATAGTCATAGTGTCGTGTGTAGGGGGGGAGAAGAGCGAAAGGTTCTATGGATGTTTTCTTTCTCATTTATAGCTTTCTTAATTGTAGGGCTTTATCTGCTTACGTGCTTACTTGTAATTCATTTATTCACCAAATTCACTGAGTGCCTACCATGTACCAGGTATTATTTTAGATGCTGGGGATACAGCAGTGAACTGACACTACCAGATAAAAATCTCTGTCTTTACAGTGCTTACCTTCTATTGCAAGGGAGACAGAGAATAAAGAAAGCAAATTTACACTGAATAGTATGTTACATAATGTTAGATGTCAAGAAGGAAAAATAAAGCAAGGAAAGGGACTAGGCAGGGACCTTATCCATCTTCTTCAGTGCTGTGCCCTGGACCCAGCGCATTGTCTAGTCCAGAGCTGTTGTTGGGTGCTGTCGAGTCAATTTTTGACGCAGCAACCCCATATGACAGAGTAGAACTGCCCCATTTGGTTTCCTAGGCTGTAATCTTTACAGAAGCAAATCACAGGTCTTTTTCCTGCAAAGCCACCAAGTGGGTTCAAACCACTAACCTTTTGGTTAGCAGCCAAGTGCCTTACTATTGCACCACCAGGGCTCCTTTGGTTCAGAGTAGGGGATCAATAATATTTGGTGAATGAATTTAAGAAGCTCATGAATTTAAGGAGTTTTCTAACAGAGCACTCTTTGGCCAGGATACCATGTTGATAACATTCTGCAAGACCTTCATCCCTCGGTTCCCTTCTCTTGGGTACATGCAGATTTCTATCCTGCTCCAACCCATACATTCTTTTCTACAGATCTAGTAATGTTCAGTTGCTCTTGTTCTACTTTTCTTTGTTCAATCACATTCTAGTCTGACCTCCCTGAAATTAATGTATATTCCTTGGACTAAATTTGAATCTTTCTGAACCACTTATTTCCCAATTATTTCTTGGGGTGGATTACCTTCATATGTCGTCAACCCCATTCACTATATGTTGATACTTCACTATGTCACAAGGTCTACATACTTTAGAGAAGTATCCTTCCTTGTGTCCACATAACTGCCACAAATCAGAACACTTCTGGCATTTATCTATGTTTTATCACTGGGTGCCCCACTTTGTTTCATTCTTTAGTTGATATTTTTTTGCATTCTGCTCTTATTAATGCCCTATGCCTTTTTTTCCCAGAAAAATTAGTCAGATTGTAGAAAGAGGTTGTGGCAAGTTAGTAGGCAGAAAGAATAATAAATTATAAATATCCTATCATATATATTCTTATAGCTGTTAATAAAAACGTTCTCATGTGCACAGAAACAAATGTCGAGGGCAAATAGGCTCTTTAAGCATGACAATAAAGTATAGGATACAGAGAACAAAGAAGTGTCTATCCAACAGTGATCTTCCACCTGTTTTCACAAATTAAGTGAGTGAGGATTTATTGAGGGATTCGCCTACTAAGGGGGGCAGATGAGGAATTAGCACATATGTAGACGAATATCAGAAGTGGTTGTGATAAGCTTTAAAGTATTATGAATGATCACAGCCAAATGACTTTTTTAAGTAGATAAGCATGAATACAGTTTTGAAATAGCATAATAATGACCATTTCAGGAGATCCTAGAAAGTTTATTGCTTGAGGATTTGAGTTTGCTGTCAAAACAAAAACAATAAATACTTCCTATAACAGATCCCATGGCCACATGATTAAGTATTCTATCAACGATTCTCATTTTGCAACAATCCCAGGTGCCCCCAATAAATTCCAGAGTATGGCATATTCCCAAAAAATTCTCCATAGTTTTATTTTCAAGTATGTCAATGCCATCTGGTTTTGAGATTCATTTATCCTGAGAACTACTTCCTCACCAGTAAAATGGATGTATTAACATTTGCCATAAAGCCAGCTCTCAGAAATGATTTGTGAGCCAAAGAGGATTCTTACTAAATCCACCTAGTTTCCCTACATAAAAAAATATTTAAGTAGCTTGTATGCTCAACTTCCTAATAGGTTTTTAACTGGGAAATAAGCTTCAAAGATAAAGACACTAAACCCTTTCCTTCAGTCTCAGAACAATAAAAAGGATACAAAAGAACTGGTAATCAAGTAGTCAGTGTCTTTTTTTGCATGCATTATCTTGTCCTCATCTGTGAGAAAAGTTATAATTATCACATTTTTACAGATACATTTGAGACTCAGAGACAACTTGTCCAGGCAGAGTCAAAATTACAACTTAGATTTTGTTGTTGCCTCTACACAATGCTTTTTGCCCAAAAGGACAAAAGCTACTCTCTCTAGAATCCACCCAAAATTCACATTCTTTTAGGCTGTGTCATCTCCCCTTCCTTTTCACCTCCTCTCCAAGTATCAAGTCAGGTACTTTTATCAGTAGGATATTTGAGGCTTCTAATTCATTTTTCACGTTATTAGCATAATTCCCAGCCTATCTCATCATATCTAATTATTCACATCTAATTAAACAATTTTCTATTGTTTGTGCCTAAATATCTTCTCTTTCCTATTAAATGTAAGAGTCACAAAGATAGGTACCAAAACTCGCTTTTACTATGCACCGATCTTAGATAAGCAGGTTAGCAACATGTGGAATGAATGATACTATGTCCCCAGTCTTGAGAGGTTAACTCTGATTTGGATGCAAAATTAGATACATCTTGTTCTGGTTTTTGAGGTTGTAAGGAATGTTGTTGTTATTGTTAGATGCCATCAAGTTGGTTCTGACTCACAGTGACCCTGTGTATAACGGAACGAAACACTGCCCAGTCCTGTGCCATCCTCACAATCGTTACTATGCTTGAGCCCATTGTTCCAGCCACTGTGGCAATCCATCTCATTGAGGGTCTTCCCCTTTTTCGCTGACCCTCTACTGTACAAAGCATGATGTCCTTCTCCAGGGACTGATCCCTCCTGATAACAGTCCAAAGTATGTGAGACTAAGTCTCGCCATCCTCGCTTCTAGAGAGCATTCTGTCTATACTTCTTCCAGAACAGATGCTTGTTCTTCTGGCAGTCCATGGTATATTCAGTATTCTTCACCAACACCATAATTCAAAGGCATCAATTCTTCTTCAGTTACCTTATTCATTGTCCAGCTTTCACATGCATATGAGGCGATTGAAAACACCATGATTTGGGTCAGGCACACCTTAGTCTTTAAAGGGACATCTTTGCTTCGTTAACACTTTAAAGAGATCTTTTGCTGCAGATTTTTCCAATGCAAAGCATCATTTGATTTCTTGACTGGGGGATAGTTCACTCAAATCAGCTCCAAACAAAGGAAGAGACTATTATGCATTTTTCAGAGAGATTTCACAGGAATCCAGGCAAATTGAACAACTGTGCCTCTGGAAGGGTGAAAGCTTGGGCTGCTCTCAAAACCAGATTCTTCTCCCTCTTTCTCCCATAGCTCCTCCTGTTTGATTGCTGCACTCCCCTCTCTTTCTCAGGATAAGCTCCTCATCTTGTCCATGGTCAGTAATGGTTGCCCAAGCCATATCCCTATAAAACCTTTTACTTCTAGCACAAACCCTACTGGCAACTTCTCATCCTGTCTCTTAGTTCAAATTTCTGAGAAACTGATTTGCCTAGTGTATTTTTTCAAACCAAGGCACATAATCCTAGGTCATTGACTAGTTTATGGATGGGGCTTTTCTGGATTAGAGATCCACTCCTATCTAATTGGCTAGGGGTGGGGCGGAGGCGTGCAAGTCTCCTGGTTCACCACCCACTCTCTTTCTTTGTAAAGGAGATGGGTGGATGCGCTGGCACCATGCACTATGCCTAATGCATATATGTTCAAGTCCAGGTCCCCCTGTTTAGGAGAAGACTTGCCATCCCATCTCTTTTCCAAAGCATGAAGCTAGATCAGATCCTCAACTCAGCATGACTCCTAATTGAGTGCCAACCATTCTCAGTCAGGATATTTGTGGAGGAAACGGGTTCATTTCATAAAATGAAATGGGTTCACTCCCTAGAAGGGATTTTTAGGGAGAAAATAACTGATATATGACATCAGTTTTCAGCCTTGATCTAGCAAAAGGAATTTCAGGCAACATCTATAGAGAACCATTCAACTGAGCAGTTGGTAGTCAATTTGGAGTTTTTAGGTTGTCTTAGGCTGAGACTTAAGATATGAATTGATCTCCTATAGATGAATTCAGTCAGGAGAATGGCTGAGAAACCTAGCCACAATTCTAGGTTGGGGGCATTTTTAGCAACTAAATTTGATGAACAATTTGTTCATCTGTTGATAATGTGGGGACTCGTTTAGAGAATACGAATTGGGTCCCCAACACTTTAACCATTAATACTCTACCAATACAACAGTGGAGTGGAGGGGACTTAAACTTCACTATTATAACCCAAAATTCACGTCTCACATCCTTTTCAACATTCACTTTGCAATTACATTACTGATTGTCTCTGGCAGCAGGTGTAATACAACTTTATGGGCAGTCTTTTCACTTATGGGGCTTTCCATCTGAAATATTAGAGAACTGGGATTAGAGATTTCATAGACACAAGTTCTATCATTCATAAATCTTTTATCTTAAAATTGAAAGCACTATCTTTAAATATGTTCTACAAATCTTTCATAGGAATAAAAGGTCATTTATAAACTATATGTGAGGAGGCTGGAAGAAGTATACTTTATGAAGTTTTTGGACCATTAACTCTAGATTTTGATCTTAATAATAAAAAATGATGACTTTGAATGTTCTGAGAGTGTGAAGGGAAAATCAGCTTCAATTAATTTTCTTTTTGTGGTCGCAAAGGTAGGTCATCAAGGTGTTTGAAGTCTCCCAGCAGACTTTTAAATATTTGAAACCGAAAATATTTAAGGGTGTACCAAATGAGTAGTGCTTTAATTTTTATTTAGTTTTTGGTGTGGTTGTGATTATAGCCTCACCAAAGACGGTTGAGCAGTAATGAATGTGTCCTGTTGGCAGATCCCACCAGGGTTCTGATTCAGTCTTTTGAATTACTGGATGAGGACAAAATGAACTATTTTTTCAAGCTTGTAAATATATGACAAATGACAGTGCAAGAACTATTGATTCCAATCACAGTGACACAATGTTTCATAGTTAAGACCGACTCTGGCTTTACAAATTACTTGCAAGTTGAACAATAAACCCATGCACAACACCCTTCAAACCAGATCGATCTTCAAGAATGTTTGTGTCAGTATTCACCTTCAATTTGAATATATTCTCAAATTGAAATGGACTTTTTTTTGTATTTTCTACGTTAAAGGATACTGTTGGTTTCCCTCAATCTTAAAAAAATGGAGAAGCAGAACTCTTACATCTTGGTTAGACAAATAGTTAAAATCCAAATATAATTGAGAAATGCCTCTCAAGGATATGAATCTTGAAATAGCTCACAGGTACTGTATAGGTCAGTACCCAAATCCCATTCAAACATATCTGGAGAAAAAAAAAAAATATGGAGCTGATTCAATATTCGTGACCCTCTAGTTGCCATGAGTCAAAATCAACTCAAAGGCAACAAACAAAACAACAGTTAGCCATTGTGTTCTTGTTTGGCACAACCGGGTCAGATTATTTTTAAAAAGCCCTAACATAATGAACATTTATGGGAAGAGCGACTGTCTTAAAGTCCCCGTCACTTGGATTGTGAGCACTCCTGTTTCTGAAGAAAACTTTTCCTCAATCACTGCTACGAAAACTCAGTAAAATATACTTTTGGGGATCAGGGGTCACTTTTCTAGTAACTGTGGGAAGGTGGCATCTGTACACTGGCCCCCCAAGTCCCTACCCTGTAGTGGCACACCATTGCAAACTTGCCCTCAGGTTGTCACGGTATATTTTATGCAGGACTGACCTTAGCAGAGACTCTGCATGTTGATGTATTATTGACCTTCTTTCCCACTGCTTACTCAAACAGGCCATCTGGGTACCAGAACACTATAGGGAATATGTTCAACTTTCCAGACCAAGACAAATAAAAAATGGAGTGAGGTGGGATGGGAGAAAGAAGGCTCTTTAGCTTGTACTGTGGATTCGTTTATTCAGACATAATTGGCGTGGATCTCGCCAAGGCACAGTTTCATTCTTTGTCTAAACCACTGTCCTCTGAGTCCCTCCCTCCATTGTTCAGCTCCATTTAAGTGTGATGAGCCACTAAGCAAGAAAAGAAGGCGGAGAGGCAGCAAGTCCACCACTAGCCCCTCATTACAGAGTCATGCTTCTGGTGAGGTTGAAATTAGCCAGGATATGTGTGTGGCCACTGAGCCACAGCAGACCCCTTCTTGACCCATTTGACACTGGGGAGGCCTGCTTCTTCTTCCCACCCCCTATTCTACCCAAGTAGGTGCTAGGTACCTGGACCCTGGAGCTGCGACAGCAGCAGATTGTCATTGCCAGTGTTTTTTCTGGCCAAGCAGCCCTCAGCTCTCACCCAGTTGAATCACAAACAACTCAGCCTGGCCAAGTCAGGCCAGACCGTATTTACAGCTTGCCCAGTGAGTTCTTCCCAGGCTGGGATCCATTTTTAGCAGCTTCACTTGGTTGATCAATGGCTTCCATTCAACGGTAATATTGACTTGGGAAAGTAGCTCAGAATGCCAGATGCAGTTCATACTGAGCCACTCTCCAGGATGCAAAGATTATCACGAGTTCTTTGCAGCACAGGAACACTACAAATCATGAGGAGAGGGGACGCTTAACTGCTCTTCTTGATCTTTAAAAATTCTGCTTACTTTCCTTTTCTAGGGATAAATGCTGTTTGTTTACAATTCAGTTGAAGAGAATAAAGGTAGTTCAAAAATATATACATTCCCAATACTTTTATATTAAAAATAGTTACTTTGGACCAAATATTCAGCACAGTTTGCTTTACAAGGCACAGAAATGCAGTAGGTGTTAGCCAAGAATGAGCCACCTCCTTCCTGAAGCCTTCTCTGCCCCCTGCTCCATCCACTCCATCTCCTCTCCTCTGTTTTTTCCGTGAAACTTCGTAGAGATCATTATAATATCCTTCATAATAGAATTTGTTGCTCATCTGTGTCTACCCTTTGGAGAATACGGAGGTCTAGGGAAGTGTTTTATTCATCTATGCCAAGTCAGCCCTGGGCCTGGTACACAGGACAAACTCAATATATGCTTGCTGAATGAACTAATCGTAGCCAGTCTCTATTTAGAATTTAAAAATATGCCAGGTACTTCAGTTAATCATCACAACAACCCAAGGAGGTAGGTACTGCCCTTATCCCCATTATACAAGTTAGAAAACTGAAGTGCAGAGAGGATAAGTAGTAGCTAGACCAGTGTGAGCCAGATTTGCAATCAGGCCATCTGACTATAGAGCCTGAGTTCCTGCTACGACACCACACAATAATGGATGAATGCTCACGCCTCCCTTCATGTACAAATGGGAAATTTATCGTTCCATTTTTAGACTAAGTAAGGATGGGTCTACCTCACCCAGGTATATCAGGTTGTAACAGTTATTCAGGATCTTTGGGGAGACCGAACATGAACTGTAAAATACAGCTAGTTTCTGTTTGTTCTATTTGTTCAGACTGTTTTACAGTGTCATAGTCTGCAAGGCACAATCATAAATTTAGGATGTGCATTGATAGTCTGGTGGCACAGTGGCTAAGGTCAGCAGTTCAAATCCACCAGCCACTCCTTGGAAATTCTGTGGGGCAGTTCTACTCTGTCCTATAGGGTCTCCATGAGTCAGAATCAACTTGACAACTTTTCTTTTTTTTTTAAATTTTTACTGACAGTCTCTTCAGGAAGTGGACCAAGCTATGGTGTCCAGACCCATGGAGGAAGTGGATATGGTTAAGTGTCCAGATTCTGAGGTGGAAAAACCTCCCAGAATCCCCACTTGCTACACTTCCTCAGAAGATTGCTGTAAGGAATAAATGAGAGAAAACATATAAAACACTTAGCACAGTTCCTGACACATGTTTAGGGGCTCAATAAATGGTGGATATCTACATGACATCAAAATATCTGAATATCTTTAAGCACACCAAGGGTAATGTAGGCAAGGGAATGCACCAAAAATAAAAGAGATAAAAATATCTGTCCACTATCTTCAGTATATGTTGTAATGCAAAACAAAACAAAACTGCTGCTGCTGCTGCAGAAATTTCTAAACTATCTAGAGCAATATGTGTTATTTTTATTATTTCCTACTGTTAAAATTTTTAATTAAAATTTTTTTGTGTGTGTCAAGCAATGATAATATCTAACTAAATTATTTCATTGATATTTCTAGGACTCTTTCATAGTCTCTTCGTATTCCCAAGAACTAAGTAGGCTCTCCAAGTTTTCTGAAATTTTTTTAGAATTATATTTGTTACAAGTTGATGTTTTCAAAGCACATATTTTTATATTTCTTCTCAATTTGTTGAGGTTGGAGTTTCCCATGGTCTGGGACAGGAGATGAGTTTGAGTGATGCCCTGCTGAGGGCCTGTGAGTGCCTGTCTAGGAAAACCCAGCTACGGGGCTTAGGAGAAACCAAGGCAGAGCTACAGACTGAGAGCTCTGGACTGGTTCCAACCTATGGCTGTACAGCCCCCATTCCTTGAACCTCCCTGTTTCCTCTTTAACACATTGAGTTGTTTCACCAACGATAACATTTGAAATTCTGACATCTCGCAGACCTGCTGTTGTGCCTGGGGTCAGGTCATGTGACCTTTGGTTTGGCAAAAACTGACTCCTTATGTAGGGGGATTTAAAGAAGGTCAAGAGAACTTCCAACACACAGAGGTTAAGGCCAACAGATAGGGGGTGACAAGCTGTGCTAAGGGTGGCCTCCCAGCATGCTGGAAGCCCCGCCTGTGTCCAAGAAGAGCCTTTCCAGACTTAGACCAGACAGTGAAGAATCATGACAGGCAGTCAGCAATGTCAGGGCCTTCTTTGACAGAGTGGCCTCTGGGTACTGGAGTTCTTATTTTTCCCTCTGCCTTCCCTTTCCTTTGCTTTTCTAACGTCAAGTAGAGATGAACAATGGTGATTATCTCCTTTCCAAGGGGCATTGTCTTCAGAAGGATTATGATCAGCACGGGGGTGAGAGAAAAGGTGAAGTTGGCATCTGTGGTTGGCCAGCCTCAAGGAAATTTGATTCACAGTCGTTGAGTGCCTTATCAGCTGATGGAGAGATTATGTGTGTGTGGCAGAGTGTGGGGATGGAGGTTGATCATTATCATCTAAAAATGTGGTATCTTCAAACCTGGCTGATGAGAAGACTTCCAGGGGAGCTTTTTAAACATCCAGAGCCAATAATAAGATTATTCAGGGGTATATCCCAGGAATCTGGGATTAGTCAGTTTCACAACAACTGGAGTGGAATCTAGATTCATTTGGTACAATAATCAGAATAGGAGCAACTGTGTTCAAAGTAATGGTTGGACTCCTAATGGCACTTCCAAAACATGTTCATTTACTCATTCAACAACACAGTGTAATGCATATTTATTGAGCACCTGTTATGTGCTAGCAGTAGCAGTGATAACATAGACATGGGACTTACTCAAGAGTACTACCTGTGATACCACGTAGTTTAGGACTCCTGACTTTCGTTTTCTTTTGGGTGAGAACATGGAGACAGTGTGCTCATTCAATTTTGAAAAAGAAAACAGTCAAAGCAAATAACTGGCCTAATGTAGACCAAACAAGTCATATCAACTGTATGACAAGCACACCCATACTACGGCTCTACCTCTTAGTTGCTTTGCTATCTTAGACATGTTACTTATCTTTCTGAACCAGTTTTTTCACCTGTAAAAGTGGGGATTTTACAAACTACCTTGTGGAGCCGTTGAAAAATGAAATAATGTTTCTAAGGTGTTAAAACAGTGCTTAGTGCCTAATAGGTGCTGAGTCAATATTAGTTCTTTCCTGCCTTTAACTCCTCTCTCCAGTCAGTTGCTTTCCACACTGGTGAATTCCAGGCTATCCCAAGTGGGAATTCCCATCCCAGATGGGAATGAGAACTGAAATTTTCAGTGTTGGCCAAAGGCTACATAAATCCACCTAGGTTATGTTGTTGTTCTTAGGTAGCGCAGAGTCAATTCCAACCCATACCGACCCCAGGTGACAGAGTAGAACTGCCGCATACAGTTTTCTTCGCTGTAATCTTTACAGAAGCAGATTGCCAGATCTTTTTCTCTTGGAACTACTGAATGGGTTCAAACTGCCAACCTTTCGGTGAGCAGACAAGCACTTTTATGCAGGTATGGGAGCCCTGGTGTCACAGTGATTAAGAGCTCGGCTGCTCACCAGAAGGTTGGCCCTTTGAATCCACCAGCTGCTCCTTGGAAACCCCGTGGGGCAGTTCTACTCTGTCCTATAGGGTTGCTATGAGTCGGAATCAACTCAATGGCAACAGGTTTTTTTACAGGGATTACTACACCGGGAAGCATGAGGCAAATACTAAATGAGTTGCCTCAACCTGGGGAGTTTAGGGGAAGAACAAAGATACTATGGGCTTGGTGGCGGGAAAGCTTTAGGGTAATAGTAAGGCTTGACGGACAGAGGGTTTCAGACATAGAACAGAGAAAGCATATCCAAGTAAGGAACACACATGACTCAAGGTAGACATGGAGGTGGAAAAGCTCAGATGTGCTTAGGAACCAATGTGGCACCAGGGTGCAGGGTGTAGGATTTGTGCAGAAGTTTAAGGTAAACATAGGCCCAGAAAATTCAGCTGGGACAGATTGTCAATGATCTCAAATTCTGGCATAAGGAGATAGGTGATAGGAGCCACAAGTTACTGAGCTGTCCAATGGCAGGGTAAAGCTATGTGTTGGGGGATTTTATCTGGAAGACATATACTGGATGAAATTGGGTGAGGGAAGTAGAGGCCTAGTTCAGGCAGTAGATGTGGCCACATTTAAATGATCCTCAGCCAGACTCTTTCAGTCTTGGCTTTCCTATTTACTTCCAAATCACCATTTTAGGATTTTATGTTCTGGAATTTGGACAATTGCATCCATCCAATTCCTGCCTTCATCTATAGTGAATATGGCAAAGGCCTTTGTCCTTCTGACTCAGGATTTCAGGATCATCTTCTACTCTTTCCTATCCTGTGGTACCCACACTCTGCCAGTTGCCATTCATATTGACAATCTCACTCATTCATTTAATTTTAATAGTGTACTTGCATCATAGTAGGAACATCTGTCATCTGCGTCTGTCATCTCCATCCATGCTGTCAAACCCCTCATCTAGACCCCGGTCATTTCTCTTCTATATGACTTCAGCCTCTCCTGTTTGGTCTCTGTTTATCAAATATCACTAACATTCTAGCTAATGTACAAAGCACACAGAATTAGAATATTAGTACCAAACCAGGCCTAAGAAATCATCTAGTCCAATGCTCTCAATTTATTAATGAGGAAGCTGAGGCTCTGTGAGGTAAAACCACAACAGCAGTTAAAAGAAGTTTAAATCTAGGTGTTCCTACCCCCTGGAGATGCTTACAGACTGTGCTGTATTTTCCATCCTGTGTGGTTATGCTGCATGACTGTTATAGACTGAATTGTGTCCCCTCAAAAACCCTGGTGCCTGTGAACACTACATTGTTTAGAAATAAGGTCCTTGAAGATGTTATCAGTTAACATGAGGCCATACTGGAATAGAGTGGGTCCTAATCCTATATGAGTGTGTCCTTATAAAAGAGAAGAAGAGACCCAGAGAGACACACAGAGCAGAAACAACCATGTGACCACGGAGGCAGAGATTGGAGCTCCAAGCTAAGGAACACCAAGGATCAACAACCATCGCCAGAAGCTAGAAGAGAGTCATGGAAGAGATTCTCTCTCAGGTGTTGGAAGTAATCAACATGCTGACACACTGACCTCAGACTCCTAGTCTCCAGAACTGTGAATCAACAAATTTCTGTTTTTATAAGCCACATACTTTGTAATATTTTGTTATGGAAGCCCCTATAAAACTAATACAATGACAATTTAGCTAGCCAAACAAAGAACAAACCCAGGGAGCATTATTAACATCTATGCTCAGAGCTAGAAATAAAGAGTCTAAATGTGCTGCTTAATAAAACGAATAAAATAAAATACTTTATAACATGCTTATATGCCTAAAAAGATACTCCTGGGCTTTCTTCCATTCCATCCTAGAGTCAGAATCCAAAGAATTTCCCCGAAAGATTAGAGCAGGGATTAGGAAACTACCAACCATGGGGCACACCAGCTGGTTGCCTGTTGTAAATAAAGTCTTATTGGAACACAGTCATGCTCATTCATTTATATATGTCTGTGGCTGCTTTCATGTCACAATGGTAGTACGGAGCAGCTGTGTTAGAGACCAATGACTCTCAAAGTCTAAAATACTCACTATCTGGCTTTTACAGAAAAATTTTGCTGAACCCTGGATTAGAGCTTTTTAGCTTTATACAAATCAAATTTATACCATCACCTCCTGGTTGATTGAGGGTTTTCTGGGAAAGTGTCCAAGGTGACAGCTAGCTGACCTAGAGTATGTGGCCATGGCTAGTGGTGGTCCTTATCCCTACCTTTCTTATTGCTAATTTTTGAGCTCCTTTGATGCCAGTGCATTCCAAGTCTTTTCTAATTCTGCAGTCAGAGGCCTATCCGTATAATTCCACCTGCCAGCCCCCCATCACTCCTAATGGTCTCCTAACAGTGCTCCCTACTTCCAGTCTAAAGCTCCCAAGTACATTCCATGCAGCTGCCAGTGCTCCTCATTATACTAACTCTCCAGCATACAGGCCCATCCAGGCCACCCTTCCCCAGATAAGATGCTCTTGTGGCCCCACTGCCTTGGGTAAGGCTTCTCTATCCCAACTGCATACTGGAATCTTAGGATGCTTTTCACAAGTACAGAGATCCAGGTAATCACCTCAAAGTACTAAATCTGAAAAGTACATATTCCTTTGTGCATTACCTTTAGAGAGACCTTCCTTGCCTCTTCTGCCTAAAGGAGAATGCCCCCATTGCTCTCTATTTCATTACTCTCTTTTATTTTCTTAATAGCACTTATCATGATCTGACAGATGAGAGTATTTGTTTACTTATTTATTGTCTGTCTTTTCACCAAATAATATGAGGTTCATTAAAGGATTAGGACTATATCCTAAACACCCAGAACCGCACCTGACCACATTAATCAAAAAAGCCAAACCAATTGCCGTCAAGTTGACTCTGACTCATGGCAACCCCATGTGTGTCAGAGTAGAACTGTGCTCCATAGAGTTTTCAATAGCAGAGCTTTTGGAATTAGATCACCAGGTCTTTCTTCTGAAGCACGTCTAGGTGGACTTAAACCTCCAACCTTTCGGTTAGCAGCCAAGTGCATAAACCATTTGTGCCAGCCAGGGACAAAAAAACAAACAAAGAAACCCCACTGCCGTCGAATCAATTCCGACTCATTGAGACCCTGTAGGGACTCCAAATATATCTGCTGAATCTGTTTGGGAAGTCCACCTTGATCTGGTCTTGAGCTGGCCTGCTTGCTCCTCTTTAACTCCTCCTGCTCCCACTCTCAGGTTCCTTCTATACCACCCACTTAAAGTGGTCCCAGTGCACAACACTTCCTCTGTGCTGCCACACCACCAAACCTTTGCACCTATAGCTTCCTCTGCCTGCAATGTCCTCCCTCTGCCATTGGCCTGGTGAGCTCATGATTACTCCTTCACAATCTACTTCAAAGCAGGGCTTCATTCTGGTTTGTTCAGGTTAGAACCCCTGCTGAGAATTTGCATTTCTAACAGCTTCCCAAGAGATGCTAATGTTGCTGGTAGGGACCAATTCTGAGAACCACTAGTAGAGCAGTGATTCTCAAAATTTATTATACATAGGAATCACTTGGGGATCTTGTTAAAATGTAAATTCTGATTCAATATATCTGGGGTGGAAAAGCAAATTCTCAGCAGGGACTCAAACTGGAATGAACTGGTTCAAAGCCCTGCTTTAAAGTCTCCTCCTCCTCCCCGACCCAGGTAAGTAGAGGTGATCACCCTCACTTTTAAACCAGCAAAGTGACTCTATTACATTACTGTTTCTAAATTGGAGAATCCTTGAGGGCATTCATTACCATATTCCCAGAGCCTAATACTGTACTTTTGGAGTCAGTGAGTGGTTCAAGTGGTTAACATGCTCAACTGCTAACCAGAAAGGTTGGAGGTTCGGATCCACACAGAGGTGCCTAAGAAGAAAGGCCTGGTGATCTACTTCTGAAAAATCAGCCATTGAAAACTCTATGCAGCACAGCTCTACTCTAACACACATGAGGTCTCCATGAGTTAGAATCCATTTGATGGCAGCTGTTTTTTTTTTTTTTTAATTTTTTAATACTGTACTTGGCAGTAAATAAATAAATAGATCCCGAATAAATGTTTTTGAATAAATGAGTAGATGGGTAAAGGTAGAAAGTAAAAGAAAAGGAAGTAAAGGAGGAAGGGAAGGTGGACGAAGGGAGAGAAGAAAGAAAGGAAGGAGGGAGGGAGAGAAGGAAAGATAAAGAAATTGACTTCTTCCTCACTCTTCTGCCTCAGTGTTTGCCATTACTTTGATAAACCAGCCAGCTCTGTATTGTACAACTAAGAGGGCAACTCCAGGGGCATTAACATTCCTTTTGAAGATTCTACCTACTGTTTGCTTCTTGAAGATGCTGCCAAGAAGCAGGGATGGTTTCTTTCTAATCAGACTTGATGTGGTGTTTTAAAAACTTTTACTTGAGTATTTCCGGATCATGGGCTTGGTAACGTGGTGAAGAAGGAGAGCAGCTGAGAAAACTGCTAGTCAGGGCTGAACAGCCTCAAAATTAATAGACTTCAAATGCTTTTACAAATCCTCTGCTCTTCTCCAAGGCATGCTCAAGGTTGTCATCCATGCCGTTGAACATTTTAAATTAAAGGTTTATGACACTATTAAAGTATACCTCGGTGAGAGGCTAATATAAGAAAATTCTCCTCAGATGGGGAAGCAGTGGGAATTATTTTTCTCCAAACTGAAACACTACATCCCTCAGTAAATAAGAAGTATCACTTGGGTCAAGGATGCATTCCAAGGGAGAAGAGAGAATCTTCTGGTGAGCAGTGGTATCACTAGGGTTGGTGTCACCCAGTGCAGTAACTCATGATGTCATCCCTCCCATGCAAATCACCACAATATAGCAGCTAAAACACCAGAAAATTTGACAAAATCAATAACTATAAAAACACCAGCAGCAACAAAAACAAAAGTGTATGCTTCTAGCACATGCAGATGAAACTACATGATTCGAAGCATCATTGTAATTGGGTAATAATGACAATGCATTAGAAGGTTCAAAAAGTAAATTAGCACAGAGTTTTAGCCTAGTAGGTATATTGATACATGTAATCTGGGCTTACAAAAAATTTTTTTGTTGTTATAACTACCTACAGGGATATTTTTATAAAAAATAATAAATTTCTGCTAAAACACTGAGCAAAAATTTTATAGACAGTCATTTTGTTATCATCCCTTCTGACAGTGTCACCCAGTGCGGTCCGCACCCCCATACCCCCATAGTGACACCCCTGCTGATGAGGAACTTGCATGTACTCTCAGGGCAGTTTGCATTATGGCTATTTCTGATGAAATGCGTTTAAAAATATAGCTCTATTATGGATGCATTTCGTTAGTTAAAAGAGTGATATATCTTTATATTAATGAAAGAGTTAAGTTCCAATCGGATGAAACTGACATAAATATACAATTTTAACTGATAGAATTTTTACACTTCCATTGGTGATAAAAAATGGCTTCCTGATTAAAAGAGAAATTCTAGCTGGTTCCTAAAATAGTTCCAAGGAAAAGGAACATAAAATCAAACACTGCAGAGGATAGCCAAGCTATGCAAATTTCACGTTTTTTTTCACGGCACTTGACAGGGCTCCAGCGGAAGGCCCTCTGTGAAATAATTTACAACAGGTGAAACCAAGGCACAAATAGGTTAATTGAACTTGTCCCGAGTAAAGCTGCAGATTTGTGGTGGGAATGGGGTTTGACTCCAGAGCCACTGAGTCGCTATGCTGTTGCTCACCTCGGGAGCACCCATGTTACACTGAGACATCAGGCACATTATTGCACAAGTTAACACAGGAAAACCTGGCTGTTAACATTGAATTATATTGCTAATTCTGCGAGGCCACATCCCCCCTGCACCCTGGTAGACTATTAGAGAGTTCTGGTGACTCATCAAAGAGCCCTGGTTGCGCAGTGGTTAAGCGCTCGGCTGCTAACTGAAAGGTCGGCAATTTGAATCCACCGGCTGTTCCATGGAAGAAGTGGCAGTCTGCTTCCATAAATATTTCCAAAACAAAATCAAACTCACTGGCGTGGAGTCGATTCCAACTCATAGTGACCCTATAGGATAGAACAGAACTGTCTTATAAGGTTTCCAAGGCTGTAATCTTTATGGAAGCAGACTGTCACATTTTTCTCCCACGGAGTGGCTTGTGGGTTGGAACTGCTGACTTTTTTGGGTTAGCAGCTGAGTGCTTTAACGACCATGCCACCAGGGCTTCTTCTGTAAAGACTACAGCCTTGGAAACTCTATGGGGTGGTTCTAATCTGTCCTATAAAGTCACAATGAGTTGTAATCGACTCGACGGCAATGGGTTTTTTACTTTTTGGTGACTTGTCATTCATCATTCTCTTCTTCATATTAGAATGTGCAATAGGGCTGCAATCATTTATCTTTCCAGATCATTGTTTCAAAGCTTTTTCATTCCTTTTAATTTAAAAGGAAAATGTAAAACTTACTATTATGGATTGAATTTTGTCCCCCCAAAATATGTGTTGACTTGACTAGGCCATGATTCCCAATATTGTGTAGTTGTCCTCCATTTTGTGATGTGTTGTAAATCTTAGCCTCTATGCCTGTGGTTATGGTCCCATTTGGGAGTGAGTTGTCCATTCTGTTAATGAAGTAGGATTAGGGTGGGATATATCTTGACACTGCCTTACTACAGGGTGTGACTCAAATACCATCCTTATCCCAGTCACCACCCTTACCACCCTTATTCAAGTCATGCCTTTACTTGAGTCACAGCTTTTATCTTACAAGAGATAAAACGAGAGAGAAACAAGCAGAGATAGGGACCTCAGTACCACCAAGGAGAAGATATGGGAGTGGAGTGTGTCCTTTGAAGCCAGAGTCCCTGCTCTGAGAACCTCCTAGAACCAGGAGATAGAGAGAGAGCTGTAATGCCAAAGATGGCACAAGACAGCAAGAAGCAGTGGCAGAGAAACAGTGGCAGCAAAACCAAGAGACAGGGCAAGGCGGGTGGGAGCCACCACACTGAGTGAGAGAGAGCTGAGAGCCTTCGGGCAGGAGGTTTCCTGATGGAGTAAGCTGCCTCTGGGTACTTTTCGACTTTGTAACACTTGCACAAGTGGGGAAGAGGCTGGGCCAAGCATTGGAGGAGTGGAGGGGTCAAGGGCCAGAGAGATGCCTACCTGTGGACACGAGGGCTGAAAAGAGGCTATCCTGATCAACACCGACCTTTCTCCAGAGTCAACAGAAAGTCTTCCTTGCAAAGCTGGTGCTCTGAATTTGGACTTCTAGCCTCCTAAACTGTGAGAAAATAAATTTCTGTTTGTTAAAGCTATTCATTTGTGGTATTTCTGTTACAGCAGCACTAGATAGCTAGGACACTTGCTATATCAAGTACGGTTAAACTTCCTTAATATAAAAACCAAAAAAAAAAAAAAAAACCCATTGCCGTCCAGTTGATTCCAACTCATAGCAACCCTGGTGGATAGCAGCTAGCTCTTAACCACTACGCCACCAAGGTTTCCGTATAGGCCCCATTAAATTCAGGATTGTGGTAATTCAGCCAAAACTGAAGCTTAATTTAGCAGCACTAGATAGCTAGGACACTTGCTATATCAAGTACGGTTAAACTTCCTTAAAATAAAAACCAAAAAAAAAAAAACAAACCCATTGCCGTCCAGTTGATTCCAACTCATAGCAACCCTGGTGGATAGCAGCTAGCTCTTAACCACTACACCACCAAGGTTTCCGTATAGGCCCCATTAAATTCAGGATTGTGGTAATTCAGCCAAAACTGAAGCTTAATTTTGAGAAATCCTTGAAGAAAAGATGAGCCTAGCAAATTAATAGTGTAAATAAGGGGCATATTTAACTTACTCAACTAGAAACATGTATTTTTAAGGATATTAGCAGGGAGTGGTTTGCTGTGAATGCTGCTAACTGGTAATAGTAACTGCCATACACCCAGCATCTGCTGCCAGGCCAAGACAATGCTCATGCTTTTAACATGGTGCATTGTTTATTTTGGTCCTTACAACAAGCCTGTAAGTATTACATTTTACAGATAAGGAAACTAAGATTGAAGGTGGTTATCTGGCTCATCCCAGGTTTCACAGGGAGTCTCTGGATGATACAAAGGGTTAATGTGCTCATCAAGCTCAGCTGCTAACCAAAATGTTGGAGGTTCAAGTCCACCCAAGAGGCACCTCAGAAGAAAGGCCTGGTGATCTACTTCTGAAAAATCAGCCATTGAAAACCCTATGAAGCACAGTTCTACTCTGACAAACATGAGGCCCCATGAATCCAAATTGACTCGATGACAACTTTTTTTTTTTTAATTGTACTTTAGGTGAAGGTTTACAGAACAAATAGTTTCTCATTAAACAGTCAGTACACATATTGTTTTATGACATTGGTT
>NW_004443988.1:16530295-16535817 GCF_000243295.1 Trichechus manatus latirostris | reverse complement strand
ATTATCTTAAAGTTTTGGATGTTGTTGAAGATTACTCTGTGGAGTAAGATGTAGTCTATTCTGGAGAACATTCCACGTGCACTGGAAAAGAATGTGTGCTTTGCAGCTGTTGGATAGAGTGTTCTATATATGTCTATGAGGTCAAGTTGGCTGATTGTGCCCTTTAGGTCTTCTGTATCTTTGCTGAGTTTCTTTTTAGATGTTCTGTCCTTTACTGAGAGTAGTGTGTTGAAGTCTCCTACTATTATTGTGCAACTGTCAATTTCTCTTTTCAGTAGTGTTAGAGTTTGTTTTATGTATTTTGGAGTCCTGTCATTGGGTGCGTAGGCGTTTATTATGATACGTCTTCATGACGGATCATCCCCTTAATCATTATATAGTGTCCTTTGTCTTTTATGGTGGATTTTGTTTTAAAGTCTATTTTATCTGAGATTAGTATTTCCACTCCTGCGTTTTTGGTAGTTGTTTGCTTGATATACTTTTTCCCAATTTTTGATTTTTAATAAATTCACATCTTTGTTTCTAAGGTGTGTCTCTTGTAGACAGCATATTGATGAATCATATTATTTTAATCCATTTTGTCACGATGCATCTCTTTATGGGTGCATTGAGGCCATTTACATTCACTGTAATTATTGATAGATGTGAGTTTATTGCTGTCATTTGTAGTGTTTTTGTGGTGCTGACGTTTTCTTTTGTCCTCTTACTCTCCTGTGCTGAATTCCTTTTGTTTGTGGGTTTTTTTCATTTCTTTTGTGTTTGTTGGTTATGTTTTTACAAGACTTTATGTTTTCCCTTATTTTCATGAGTATGTTTCTTTACTTTCTTTGTGGTTACCACGAAATTTACCCTTACCTTCCTAAGTTTGAAGCAGTCTGTAATTACTTGGTATCACCTTGCCTTCCTCTCCATTAGAAGGTTCTATACCTACACCGTTTATTCCATCTTTTATTGTTCTGATGTTGTTGTCATTTACAGATTAACTGCTCTGATTCCCTGCTGTATTTCTTTTGGTTCTGGATAGTCCTTGAGAGTTCATTTCCTAGATTGGTATATGGCTGGTATGATCCTGCATCCTAAATTTAGCTTGTGAGCTGAAGTTGTTTGTTTTCACATTGAAGGACTTCCTTTTTTTTAACATTTTGTCTTAATTTCTGTTAATCTGGAAATGCCCTAATTTCACTACCATATTTGAATGAGAATTTTGCAGGATATATTATACTTGGCTGGCAATTTTTTTCTTTCAAGGTTTTATATATGTCATCCCACTGCCTTCTTGCTTACATGGTTTCTCCTCTGTATGTGACTTCTTGTTTATCACGAGCTGCTCTCAGGATTCTTTGTTTGTCTTTGTTTTTGGTGAGTGTGATTATGATATGCTTTGGTGATTTTCTTTTGGGGTCTATCCTATACGGAGTTTGTTGAGCTTCTTGGATGGTCAGCTTTTCATCTGTCATGATATTGGGGAAGTTTTCTGTCAGCACTTCTTCAATGATCCTCTCTGTGTTTTGTGTTTTCTCCACCTGTTCTGGAACTCCAATCACTCACAAATTCTTGCTTTTGATTGTATCCCATATAATTCTCAGGGTCTCTTCATTTTTCTTCATTCTTTTTTCTTAGTTTTCCTCAAACAGAGTTGTATCCATGTGTTTGTCTTCAATTCCAATGATCCTGTATTCCACCACCTCAAATCTGCTCCTCAGCCCTTCTATGACACTGTCCATCTCTGAAATCTTGTTCTTTACCTTTTGGATTTCTAACTGTTGTTTTTGTACAATTTCTAGTTTTGAATGTATTTTTGCCTTTTGTTCCTGCATTATTTTCCTGAATTTTCCATTTTTGTCTGTATTTTCCATGAATTTGTCTGCCTTTTCCATGAGTTTGTCTATTTTTTCCTCATTTTTGTCTGCTTTTTGCTTCGACTCTTGGATAATTCTGAGTATTAGAGATTTGAATTCACTATCAGGTGGTTCTAGTCAATTTGTTCTACTGGAAAGTCATCTGGTGTTTTATTTTGGATGCCTACTGGAACCATCCTGTCCTGTTTTTGTAAATGTTTTTATATTGTCTGCTTTCTTCGGGGCATTCAGTAGTTATTTTTCTCGTTTTTTGATTGTAGATTTCTTTGTTTCATCGTTTTGTTTTTTTTAATTTGGCTATGTCTGAGCAGGCGGGCTGTGTGTTCTTTGTTGTCTCCTCTTCTGTGGGCATGATACTTTTCGCTTCCTTCTCCAAGTGGCAGGGTCAGTTTCTCAGATATGGTACAGCAAGGCAGGTCTAGCTGAAGAGGAGTTGCTGGGATGGGTTGTTTGTGGCACTTACTACAACCACCAGGACAGGCCGGTAATCAGTTCAGGGCAGGTTCCGGTAGGTTGTGCCTGTGCTGTTGGTGGTGTGATGTTAAGCTCACGGTGCAGGTAGGCAGGATGGAAGGGTGAGATTTTGATGTGTAGAGCTAAGATGGGTATGCAAGAGAGGAGAGAGGATCAGGAGCCAAAAACATACAAATAAAAGCAGTGCTAGGGAAGCTTCCCATTGGAGTGGAGAGATGAGAGACTATGAAATGGAGAAAAACAAAAAGGGAAAAAGAAGAAAAAAATGAAAAGAAAAGAATGAGTAAATAAAAATCGGAAAGGTTAAAGAACAGCAAAGTTCCCAGGGATCCCACTGGTGTGGCTATGACGTCTGGGGACGTTGTTCTCAGGTGTTGCAGTACAGCCTGGCTAGAAGGCATAGAGGTATACAATGCCAGCTATTCAGGGAACAGAAAGAGATGGAAGATATAGAGAGATGAGAAATTGAGTAATGAAGAAAGACAAAAAGGGAAAAAGAGGGAAGAGAAAACAAAACAAATTTAAAAAAAAGAACAAGAAAACAGAAAAAAAAAACCATGAAAAAAGAAATGCCTTCAATGACCCCTCTGAGCATCTGCACAAGCTGAGGGGGTAGGTCTCAAGCTACACTGCCCAGCCAGAACGGGCTCCCAACTCGAGAAAAGATAAAAAAAACAAACAAAGAATTCAAAACAAAGAAACAAAAAAAAGCCCCGGGATCCCACCAGCATGGCAGAACAGACCAGGAAGCAGTTCCACACTCAAGCAGAGCTCCACAGCCCCTCAGGGAGAATCAAAGATGGCGCACAAAGCCAGGTATTTGAGTGAAAGGAGGGTGAGGTGGCGTGAGGTAAGGAAGAAATCAAAAGAAGTGGAAAAAAGCAACACCAGCATCGAACAAATGGCACTCAGGGAGTCAGTCAGTGCAGGCAGGTGGAATCCAAGCAGCTGGTGCTTCCCAGCCAAGAGACTGTGGCCACGGGAAGCAGAGGAGGCCAAGTGGGGGTGAAGAAAGATGGGGGGTGGGAAAGCGCGTCTCCTGATGGAAGCCCCATGAAGCTGGTTTCTCACACCCCCGTTCACTGGTCTCTGATAGGAGTCCAAGATGGCGGATCCATGCTGCGTTAGCTGATGGGGAACTCTGCATGTATGTCTCCTCACTCTCTGTTCACTGTCAGTTTCTTATTCCATTTGGTTGTTGGCTGAGTTCTTTATCTCTTCATTTGATGTTTAGGGTTTCAGGATTGCTGTTTTCTCTGTTTGGCTTAGTTTCTCGGATCTTTGCTGTGGAGGGACGGCGTGGTGCTTTTGCCTAGAGCGCTATGTTGCCGGAGGTCCTCCAACAACTTTTTTTTTTAAGGTTTCACAGCAGGAAAGAGTCAGGACTCAAAACAGGTCTCTCTGGCTCCAAAGCCTGAGTTCTCATCTTCATACTATCTTGCAATAGTTCCTGTCCTTTGGTGGCCCTGGACTCTTATAAGAATCTGATGAAAGCTATGGATTCTCTCACAGAGAAAAAGAATATACTCAAAATGTTGCATATGATTTTTGGACTAAAGAACTTCTGCCTGACTGCCTATTTATAAATCTCTACATTTTTGCTCATAAAAAGCAGGTCACGCATCTGAAACCATTTTGTTAGCAGTATTTTTTGTGTGTGTGTGATAATTTTTAGAAATCACCATAACATTTTCATTTACAAATGGATCAATTCTGACTTTTCCTTAAAGCCTCTTTAGTTGACATTAAACCAAAAAACCAAACCCATTGCCATCAAGTTGATTCCAACTCGTAGCAACCCTATAGGACAGAGTAGAACTGCCCCATGGGGTTTCCAAGGAGAAGTTGGTGGATTTGAACTGCCAACCTTTTGTTTAGCAGCTGAACTCAACCACTACACCACCAGGGTACAGTTGACATTAGTGAATATTTATTGTACAAAGACAGAACTTAGGATCCTTAATTCTTGATTGGTAGTTGGATAAATTGGTAAATTTCCACCTATTTGATTTTATTAGGAGATAGCCTGGTTGTTCCTTGAACTGATCTAATGCAAATCTGGCCTACTGCCTGGCAGTAGAGTGGCAGCATCTAGTTTGCGTCCAGACCAGAGGCTTCAAACTGCAGGAGAAGGCAGTGTCATGCGGAGCCATATTGTACCCTGAAGCAAAAGGAAAAAATCATTAATGCTGACCCTGTCTTTCTTTAAGATTTTGAAATTTTGTTTATCATGGATTTTTGGACTAATTTTAATTTTTAAAAATATTCCCTGAGGACTTCTGGCAAAATGGCACTCTAGGCAGAAGCACCATGCCGTCCCTCCACAGCAAAGATCCAAAAAACTAAGCCGAACAGAAAAAACAACAATCCTAAAACCCTAAAACATCAAATGAAGAGATGACGAACTCAGCCAAGCACCAAATGGAGTAAGAAAACTGACAGAGAACAGAGAGCGAGGAGAGATTCATACAGAGGTCCCCTATCAGCTAACGCAGCGCGGATCCACCATCTTGGACTCCTATTGGAGACCAGCAAATGGGGTACGAGAAAGCAGCTTCATGGAGCTTCCAGCGGGAGACAAAACAACCGGTAATTTGCGATATGCACTTTCCCACCCCCCACCCTTCTACACCCCCACTCGGCCTCCTCTGCTTCCTGCAGCCACAATCTCTTGGCCGGGAAGCACCGGCTGCTTGGATTTCACCCACCCGAATGGGCCGGCTCTCTGAGTGCAATTTGCTGGCTGCTGGTGTTGTTTCTTCCACTTCTTTTGATTTCTTCCTTACCTCTCACCACCTCCCCCACCTTTTGCTCAAATACCTGGTTCCGTACGCCATCTTTGCTTCTTCCTGAGGGGCTGCAAAGCTCCAGTAATTTGTGATATATGCTTTCCCACCCTCTACCCTTATTCACCCACACTCAGCCTCCACGGCTTCCCATGAACACAGTCTCTTGTCTGGGAAGCACCAGCTGCTTGGATTTCACCAGCGGGCACTAGCTGGCTCTCTGAGTGCCATTTGTTGGCTGCTGGTGTTGCTTTTCTTCTGCTTCTTTTGATTTCTTCCTTACCTCTCACCACCTCCCCCTCCTTTCGCTCAAATACCTGGCTCCATGAGCCATCTTTGCTTCTTCTTGAGGGGCTGCGGAGCTCCGTTCGAGTGTGCAGCTGCTTCCTGGTCTCGGCTGCTG
>NW_004443988.1:16527965-16529287 GCF_000243295.1 Trichechus manatus latirostris | reverse complement strand
TCCAAAATAAAACACCAGATGACTTTCCAGTGGAAGAAAAGGCACTAGAACTACCTGATAAGGAATTCAAATCTCTAATACTCAGAATTATCCAAGAGCTGAATCAAAAAGCAGACAAAAATGAGGAAAAAATAGACAAATTCATGGAAAATACAGACCAAATATTGGAAGAATTCAGGAAAATAATGCAGGAACAAATTGCCAAAATAAATTCACAACTAGAAATTATACAAAGACAACAATTAGAAATCCAAAACATAAACAACAACATTTCAGAAATGGACAGTGTCATAGAAGGCCTGAAAAGCAGATTTGAAATGGTGGAAGACAGGATCAGTGGAATTGAAGACAAACACTTGGATACAACTCTGTTTGAGGAAAACTCAGAAAAAAGAAGAAAGAAAAATGAAGAGACCCTGAGAGTTATGTGGGATACAATGAAAAGCAAAAATTAACAAGTGATTGGAGTTCCAGAACAGGGAGAGAAAACAGAAAACACAGAGAGGATCATTGAAGGACTGCTGACAGAAAACTTCCCATATATCATGAAAGATAAAAAACTGGCCATCCAAGAAGCTCAATGAACCCCATATAGGATAGACCCCAAAAGAAAATCACCAAGGCATATCATAATCACACTCTCCAAAACCAAAGACAAACAAAGAATCCGAGAGCAGCTCATGAAAAACAAGAAGTCACATACAGAGGAGAAACAATAAGACTAAGCTCAGATTCTGAACCAGAAACCATGCAGGCAAGAAGGCAACGGGATGACACATATAAAATCTTGAAAGAAAAAAATTGTCATCCAAGAATAATATATCCTGCAGAACTCTCATTCAAATATGATGGTGAAATTAGGTTATATCCAGATAAACATAAATTAAGGGAAAAAGTAAAAGCCAAACCAAACTTAGAAGAATTATTAACGGGAGTTCTTCGATCTGAGAACAAACAACTTCAGCTCACAGGCAGAATCTAGAATGCAGGATCTTACCAGCCAGATACCAATCTAGGAATTGAACTCTCAAAAACTATCCAAAACCAAAAGAAATACAATAGGGAATCAGAGCAGTTAATCAGTAAACGACAACAATATCAAAACAATAAAAGAGGGAATAAATGGCATTGGTATAGAACCTTCTAATGGAGAGGAAGGCAAGGCGATACTAAGTAATCGTAGACTGCTTCAAAGGTAGAAAGATAAGGGTAAAATCTATGGTAATCACAAAGAAATTTAACAAACATACTCATAAAAATAAAGAGGAAAAACATAAAGTCTCAGCAAAAACAAAACCTACAAAAACAAAAGAAATGAAAAA
>NW_004443988.1:16484055-16521883 GCF_000243295.1 Trichechus manatus latirostris | reverse complement strand
AGGGTTGTTAACCAATGTCATAAAACAACATGTGTACTACTGTTTCATGAGAAACTATTTGTTCTGTAAGCCTTCATCTGAAGTACAATAAAAAAAAATATTGTATGAAAATATTATTTATCTTAATTACTGGATGTTTTTGACACCCCCTAATTTTTGCACCAGAGGTAATAGCTTTACTCACCTTATCCTGGTACTAGCCTTGGCTGAAGGACAGATGTGGCCCTGAAGTGTTTTTAAAAATGGGATATTTCACATAAAAATTAGTATTTCTGGCATCCCTTAAAAAAATCAAAATATCTGGGGAGCTGATGCCCTAAATTTGGACTTGTAGCATACTAGACTGTGAGAAAATAAATTTCTCTTTGTTAAAGCCATTCACTTGTGGTATTTCTGTTACAGCAGCACTAGATGATTATGACAGTTGGACTTGCATTTCCATATGGCAAAAAGTGTTTTCGTCTAAGTGGTAGCTGCCTCCAGGGATAGGGGTGTAAGTGGTCTCCAGTTCTCCACAGCCTCCATCACTTCCTGGCCAGTTCAGGTACTGCCTGGCCATTGGAGGCATTTGAGTTGAGCACTCTGGGGCTTGACCAAATGGAGAGTGTATAGAGTTATTATCTAAACTTCATAAAACTTTTCTGCAACATTCCTTCAGGGATTTCTAATGTGCCACCATTGACATTAAATCACAAGACAAGATCACTGCCAGCAAGACACTGGAACAAACACCATTGGGTAGTAGGGAAGCATCAGAGATCACAGTGCTGTGTGTGTATTTCACGTTTTGCATGCCTAGCAATCCCACAGCTCATCTGGTCTTTGATCATTAGTGTTCAATGCATCAAATATATTCTTGAGATGATCTCTAAATTCAGGTGGGATACACACAAGGTCATACTTTGTTTAATTTTCTTCAGCTTCAACTTAAATTTGATTATGAGCAATTGGTGATCTGTTCTGCAGTCAGCCCCCAGCCTTGCTCTGACTGATGATGTTGAGCTTCTCCATTGTCTCTTTCCACAGATGTAGCCTATTTGATTCCAGTGTATTCCATCTGGTGAGATCCACACGTATAGTCACTATTTATGTTGTTGAAAAAAATATTACCAATGAATAGATTGTTGGTCTTGCAAAATTTGATCATGCAATCTCTGCTGTCATTTCTATCACCAAGGCCATATTTTCCAACTACTGATCCTTCTTCTTTGTTTCCAGGTTTGTATTTCATACTTATTCAATCCTTGACCATACTTAGTCTGTATGCTGAGCAAATAATCCGAGAAGCTAGACTATATGAAGAACGTGGAATCAGGATTGGAGGAAGAAACATTAACAACCTGTGATATGCAGGTGACACAACCTTGCTTGCTGAAAGTGAAGAGGACTTGAAGCACTTACTGATGAAGATCAAGGACTACAGCCTTCAGTATGGATTACACCTCAACGTGAATATAGCAAAAATCCTCACAACTGGACCAATAAACAACATCATGATAAATGGAGAAAAGACTGAAGTTGTCAAGGATTTCATTTTACTTGTGTCCACAATCAACGCTCATGGAAGCAGTAGTCAAGAAATCAAATGTTGTATTGCATAGGGCAAACCTGATGCAAAAGGCTTCTTTAAAGTATTCAAAACCAAAGACGTCACTTTGAGGACTAAGGTGTGCCTGACCCAAGCCATGGTATTTTCAATCATCTCACATGCATGAGAAAGCTGGACAATGAATAGGACCAAAGAATAAACTGCTGCATTTGAATTATGGTGTTGGTAAAGAATATTGAATATACCATGAACTGCTAGAAAAAAAAAATTGCCTTGGAAGAAGTACAGCCACCATGCTCCTTAGACAAAAGAATGGGAAGACTTCCTCTCACTTACTTTGAACAAGGTATCAGAAGGGACCAATCCCTGGAGAAGGACATCATGCTTGGTAAAGTAGAGGGTCAACAAAAAAGAGAAAGACCCTCGATAAGATAGTGCAACAGTAGGCTCAAACATAGCAATGATTGTGAGGATGACGAAGGACTGGGCAGTGTTTTGTTCTGTTGTACACAGGGTCGCTATGAGTCAGAACTGACCCAATGGCACCTAACAACAACATGCATAGAAAACATATTTTTTTATCTCAAGGACTTAAGATAACAAATATTTTTATCATTGCTGAGAATTTTTTGAGCTCTTAAGTGTTTAACTCTGTGCTATTGCTTTACATATATGAGCTTATTTAACTATTACAAGAATCATGAGATGCATTAATATTCCATTTTACAGATGTGGAAACTGAGTTTCTGAAAGGTTAAGAAACTTGCCCAAGGACACATAGGTACTAAATAGAAGAACCTGAACTCAAACCCAGATCAATAACATCAAAGTCTTACACTCTTTACTGCTCTGCCTCTCCGTATTATCTTTAATAATTGACAACCTGCTTCCTAAATTCACTAATTGCTCTTTGCTATCAATGATATTAACATTTCACAAGCACATGGAATTTGATCCAAGTGTACACAACAGCTGCCTATTGTGTTAAATTCACCTTAAGAGCCTATATGCCTTGTTTTTGTGCCTTTTTTTAAAATCCCAGATTAATTTTTCAAGAGTTGATCACATGACACTCACTTTAATTATGCGTCTCCAGTCACGACAAATTATGGCATTTGACTTTGTTGCTTTCCTTTGTACTGTGTGACCAATGAAATTATTCATAAAATGCCTTTTTATTATGTAGTCATGCTTTAGGTGTCCGCAGGGTTTGGGCTGGCCTCGTATATATTACTCTGGGTGCAGCATCAGCATGGCCTTGTGGATTTTCTAATGAGCTAAATCCAGTTAGTGCCACACACCCTGGACTGCCAGAGATCTTTTAAATACATCATTGCTCTCAGAGACTCAGCTGGGTTCAGTTTGAGAGAGATTAACTTCTCATTCCAATTAGTGTAAAGCACAGTGTTGGAGGGAGGGCTGCTTATGTAGCCCCAAACCCAGACCCTCAGACTGTTGACCCACTGGCCAGTAAACCACAAACTCAGCGTTACGAAAGAATGGCCTCCAGAAAGGATTCTTTATTATTTATTTTGTGTGTGACTTAGAGGCCACCATCTCCTTAACGGGCTGGGTACTTGGGAAGGGGAAAGGCTGTTTTATTTCCTATGTGGACAACAACTGAGCAGGAAAAACATATTGGCTTCTATGTAGAATGATGGGAAGTTAAACAGCAAAGGAGTGGAGCATTTAAAATAAACTTGAGATTGGGTATTTACAGTCCTTGACCAGATTCTTCTACCACAAAACCCTGGGTGTTAAAGCTGTTTTCAGTTCTATGTTTTATTTTTCCAGATAATAATAATACTAGCTGACAATTATTGAACACTTACAGGGTTGGTCACCTTTATAACTGCCTTACGTGTATTAATTAACCCTCACAACAAACCTTGGGGAGAGATGCGTTACTCTTCTACATTGTATTACTCCAAACAAAATCCATGAGACATGTCTCTGTTCATCTTTTGTTTTGGTCTCTTCTCACATCTTGTTCTTCTTGAGTTGAATTAGCGTTTTAAGCTATGTATATCACCTTTCCGTGTGTTTTTTGTTCAGAGAGTAAATGAATAGTTAATTTAAAGTGAAATGCCTTTTGGATGAAAGTCATGCCCAAATCATGCTTCTATAAAGATATGACAGACGTACAGAGGAATAGGAAACTTTCACAGACATAGAGAAGAAAAAAAGGTACACTTTTCTTGAGTACAGTTTCGGATGAGAAAAAGATGTGCACAATAAAATATTCAGCCTAGAAATCAAAAAATGAATAGAAATGTGCATCTTCCTTTCATTTAAGATTAAAAATGATTCATAAAAATATAGTCTAAAACACGCTCGATAGTAAAGTAAAAATATCCTGTTTAGATTAAAATTATCTCACCATAGCTCTGTTATTAAGACAAGCAAACTGATCCATCTAAAGAAAACTCCAGAGGTATCCTTGAATAGAAATCAATGTGCACAACCTAGCCACAAGCCCATCTAAAAATCAATGAGGTTTTTTTAAAAACTTGTTTTACAAGAGAATGTATTCTTTGTTATCCACGAAAACGTAAGCAGTCATATTTTGGAGGTTTGATAAATTTTATTTCAAAAGTAATACTCCACCCTTAAAGATCAAGTATCATAATCCTTATTTGTTTTTAACAGAGGGCAAAGAATGGCTTTTAAATGTAAAAGCACTTTCTGAAGCTGCAATTGTACACACACACACACACACACACACACACACACACACAATGGCTTTAAAATGGCCTCTCTATCTAAAGGCAGCCAAAGGCAAGACTTGCTAGGGGAAAGGGTTTGAAAGACATGTAAAGTGTCCATAAATGTGCTTTTTCAAGAGTGTAATTGCTTCCTTATCCTTAATGTCTGCAGGGGAGTCAGAGTGGCTGACGCTGGAACATACAGCAGAGCAAAAAAAGGATCCAGTTGAAAAAAATTAGAGGAGATTCAATGGCTGTGTGTTTGCATGTGCACGTGTGCGCACGTGTGCATGTGTGTGCGCACGTGTATACATGTGTGCGTGTGCGTGCACACTTGTGTGTGCGTGTGTGTGTGTGCATGGTGTGTGTATGTGGAGTGGGAGTGGGTGTGTGGTAGTCAAGGTAGGGGAGACACAGGCAGCAGCATACCAACAAAAATCCTGATGATTCCATAGTGTCACTTTTTACCCTCTTAGAGCAATAGTTTTATGAAGACAGCCCATTTGTTCCCTGTGACTTCTTAAATGGACTTGCCTACCATTTAGCTCTCAAGAAGCCTCTTTTTTTTTTTTTATTTTTCTTTATTAAAAGTGGTCTCAGAAGGATTCATCCAGTGAGGAGTAAAAGTGTCTCCTTTCTATGGGTTGGGAAGCTCCTCCCCCATGTCTCTCCTAAACTGGACCACTGCCCTCGCCTTCCTGTGGATCTAGTCCGCACAGCCCCTACGAAGCTGTCTTAGACTCAGGGGCCTGTGAGCTCTGGAGGGCCAGGGCTGCATCATGCTCTTCCATGTATTCCTGAATGAAAGACACAGTTACTGCATAACCAGTGCAGTAATTGAATTGTGTCCCCCCAAAATATGTGTCAACTTGGCTAGGCCGTGATTCCCAGTATTGTGTGGTTGTCCCCCATTTTGTGATCTTAGGTAATTACCAATGTTTTGTGAACCTTAACCTCTATGATGTTAATGAGGCAGGATTAGAGGCACTTATGTTAATGAGACAGGAAATAATCTATAGGATGAGGTTGTATCTTGAGTCAATCTCTTTTGAGATATAAAAGAGAGAAGCGAGCAGAGAAGAGAGGGACCTCATTACCACCAAGCAAGAAGAGTTAAGAGTGGAGAATGTCCTTTGGACCCAGGGTCTCTGCGCTGAGAAGTTCCTAGGCCAGGGAAAGACTGATGAGAAGGATCTTCCCCCAGAGCCGACAGAGAGAGAGAGAGCCTTCCCCTAGAGCCAGCACCCTGATTTTGAACTTCTAGCCTCCTAAACTGTGAGATAATAAATTCCTGTTTGCCAAAGCCATCCACTTCTGGTATTTCTGTTATAGCAGCACTAGATAAGTAAGAAAGTCAGTAAGGCTTTGCTAAATGAAGAAAGGTTCTGGTTAACTCCTAGAAATGTGCTCATTAAACTTGTTGAAGAGGAAAGCATGTTTATACGACATGCATTAGGCTGCATAACTCCATTTTTAAAATCTGGATAGATTTTTTCCATCTACAGATAAAAAATGTTCACAAAATCTCATTTTCCAACTAATTAATAAAAATCTAAGATAGAGATACTTTGCCTTAGATAAATGTTTAGCTAAAAAAGTGCTGAGGGAGATATTGTTGATGTTCTAAACATGGAACTACAGTGCAATTGATGAAAGCAGGTTTTAGGTTTTCAGGCTGAGTCTCTTGAGAGATGGCACCTTGGTAGGGGTGATGGCAGCTCAGGGTCTGGCCTCATAGACTTGCAGATCTAGAAACTTCAGGTTAAGGCCATCATGGGAGTAATTAAGTACACATAAGACTGGTTTGTATCAGAAATTGAATTTACTAATCTGTAATACAAAAGACATCTTTTAAGAGTTGAGCATATGACAGACATCATGCTACCAATTGACCAATTCAAGGCTCCTACATTTCACAGCACTTGTGGGAGATGGGCATGTAAATAACTACCCTAGTTTCTTAAGGTGTGCTCCTGGCACCATCAATATCAACATTACCTGGGAGCTTGTTAGAAATGCAAATTTAGGCCCTACCCAGGTCTGCTGAATCACAAATTCTGGGTTAGAGCCCAGCAATCTATAGTTTAACAAGTCTTCCAGGTGATTCTGATGCACATTAAAGTTTGACCTAAAGACCAATTAGATGCAGTGGTTCTCAACCGTGTCTGCATATTAGAATCACCTGGTGCATAACCCCCAACCCAGATCAATTAAAAATGAATCTCAGTTTATGGGCACCCTCTTCTTTAATCACTGTTTTGTTCACCTGGCTGTAATTGCTCCATTGTCTTAACTATGACCATACCAGAGATGCATGCATTGTCAACATTTACAATGTTCAGTGATCTTCCCAAAACGTGTCCTATTCGATTTTTCTTAGATGCACTTTCTTTTTAACTCACAGCCTAACTTAAGGTCTAACTTTGTAAGAATTATTTCAGATCCCCAAGAAGTTCTAAATGCCCCCAGAGATCTTTATTTGGCTAGTACCTGGTTTTCCCTTTTGAGTTTTCTCTCTATAGCTTGAAGTTTTGTTTTTTTTTTTCTTTTTCCTGTTCAGATTAACTTCCTTGAAAGAAGAAAAAATAAGCAGTAGCTGCAACTTATGTGTGTTGTTGTTATTCTCTGCTTTCAGCCGTCGAATTGGTTTTGACTCATAGCAACCCTATGTACAACAGAACGAAACATTGCTCCGCCCAGGGTCATCCTCACAATCATTGTTATGTTTGAGCCCATTGTTGCAGCCACTGTGTTAATCCATCTCACTGAGGTCTTCCTCTTTTTCACTGACCCTCTGCTTTACCAAGCAAGCATGATGTCCTTCTCCAATGACTATTCCCTCCCGCTAACATGTCCAAAGTATGTGAGATGAAGTCTGGCCATCCTCACTTTCAAGGAGCACTCTGGCTGTATTTCTTCCAAGACAGATTTGTTCGTTCTTCTGGCAGTCCATGGTATATTCAATATTCTTTGCCAGCACCATAATTCAAAGGCATCAATTCTTCTTTGGCCTTTCTTATTAATTTTCCAGCTTTCTCATGCAGATGAGGTGACTGAAAAGATCATGGGCTGGGTCAGGTGCACCTTAGTCCTCGAAGTGACATCTTTGCTTTTGAACAATTTAAAAAGGTCTTTTGCAGGAGATTTGCCCAGTGCAATACATTGTTTCATTTCCTGACTGCTGGTTTCATGGGTGTTGATTGTGGATCCAAGTAAAGTGAAATCCTTGACAACTTCAATATTTTCTGTTTATCATTATGTTGCTTATTGGTCCAGTTGTAAGGATTTTTGTTTTCTTTATGTTGAAGTACAATCCATACGGAAGGCTATAGTCTTTGATCTTCATCAGTAAGTGCTTCAAGTCCTCTCAGCTTTCAGCAAGCAAGGTGGTGTCATCTGCATATAACAGGTTGTTAATGAGTCTTCCACCAATCCTGATGCCCCATTCTTCTTCATATAGTCCAGCTTCTCAGATTATTTGCTTAGCATACAGATTTAATAAGTATGGTGAAAGGATGGTACCCTGAGGCATCCTGACTTTAAACAATGCAGTATCTCCTTGTTCTGTTCCAACAACTGTCTCTTGGTCTATGTACAAGTTTTGAAAAGCACAATTAAGTGTTCTGGAATTCCCATTCTTTGCAATGTTATACATAATTTGTTAAGATCCACACAGTCAAATACCTTTGCATGGTCAATAAAACACAAGTAAACATCTTTCTGGTATTCTCTGCTTTCAGCCAAGATCCATCTAACATCAGCAATGATAACCTCTTCTGAGTCTGGCTTAGATTTCTGGAAGTTCCCTGTCAATGTACTACTGCAACTGTTTTTTAATTATGTTCAACGAAATTTTATTTGCATGTAATATCAATGATGTTGTTCAATAATTCCACATCCTGCTGGCTCACCTTTCTTTGGAATGGGCACGAATATGGATCTCTTCCAGTTGGTTGGCCAGGTAGCTGTCTTCCAAATTTCTTGGCATAAACAAGTGAGCACCTCCAGTGCTGCATCCATATGTTGAAACATCTCAGTTGGTATTCCGTCAATTCCCGGAGCCTTGTTTTTCACCAATGCCTTCAGTGGAGCTTGGACTTCTTCCTTCAATACCATCAGTTCTTGACCATATGCCACCTCCTGAAATGGCTGAACATTGACCAATTGTTTTTGATACAGTGATTCTGGGTATTCCTTCCATGTGCTTTTGATGCTGCCTGCGTCTTTCAGTATTTTACCCATAGAATCCTTCAAAATTGCAATTCGAGGCTTGAATATTTTCTATATGTGTAAAGATTCCAATATAAAAAGCCCAGTGGAAAATATTAATAAGGCTACAAAGGCTAACCGGAATCCTAGCTTATTTTGACCAGAATGATTTCAAGTCAGTGTGGTAAGCCTGGTTATCTTGTCCTGATAAAATCTGATTGGTAGTTAAATATGTATTTGACAAATAAAAAAAAAATCTGAAAATGAATTAATAATAAAAACTTAGTAGACAAAAATATTTCGAAACATCGTGTCCATGGAGGGGAAAGCTATAAATAGTGTCCTTTGTGGTGAAAAGGTTAAGAATCACTTTAAGTTATCTGTCATGTGGACCTGAGAGGAAATGGTGGTTCTGAGGGCAGGTCGTTTATATGGGGGAAGGAAGAAAGTACAGGTTAAATGCTATGCCAGACAGAAGAAGTAGGTTCTTCCAGCTTGATCCCCTTCCCCTACAAACAGATGTCGTGAGTTACACAGACTTGATCAAAGCAGGGTTGCTGAGCTGAGGCTGAGTTTGGACAGCCAGTTGCCTGAAATTTTAGTGAGAGGGTCCAGGGAGTAGGACACTACTGATGGCAGGACACTATGGGAGTACAGATCACAACCAGGAAAGGGTGTAAGATCAGGGCACAGGTTTACATGGGGTTGGATAAAGAACGACAGAACCCAGATAGAAAGTCAAACAAGGGTTTAAAGCTAACCCTCAGAATCGTAGAGCTGACAGCTTTCTCATGGAGAAAGATACAGAAATAACCTGGAGCCTAAAGGCAAACTTTCTAGCTTTACGTCGAGGTTAGCCCTGAATGGCCAAGTCAGAAATCTTAACTAAGGGAAAAAAAAAAAAAAAAACAGCTGCCATCAAGGGGATTCTAACTCATGGCAACACCATGTATATCAGAGTAAATCTGTGCTCCATAGGGTTTTCAATGGCTCATTTTTCAGAAGTAGTTCACCAGGGTTTTCTTCCAAGGAACCTCCCTCTGCATAGACTTGAACCTCCAAACTTTTGGTTAGCAGCCCAGCACATTAACTGTTTGCACAATCCAGGGTCTATAAGAAGTAAAGACTCCTCTTCAATGCAGGAAAGATAACATAGATAGCCTTGGGCCCCTCACAAACCTGCCAAGATGTGAGCCCTCCCTCCTAACAGACACTATTGCTCACTGGGGATTTTGCTGAAATGACCAGATTCATTTTGCTTGCATTTGCAATGGCAATAATAACATTAAAAATACCACCCATAAAACAGCTATCATTATCTGATTCATTTTTTGACGTAAACTTATGTTTTGTGGTAGTTTCAAAAAATAGCAGTGAAGTTAATGCCTCAGTTAGATCCTCCAACCTAAATTGAATTAAAAAAAGGCATTTACAGCTAATTCAAATATTAGAACAATTTCTATCAATCATTATTTGTGCACTTAGAGATTTGCATACACCGTGTATACTGTCCAAATCCCTCTCCTCTCCAGCCAGGCAATTTTCAGCAAATGTATTACAGTTGTGGAGCCAGAGTACAGGAAATACAGCTGGAAGCTGCAAAGGGAAAAGAGAGAACGCTAACTTAAACTGGAGACACTAAGTCAACCAATAAGTAAGGGCTGGAATGACATGAATGTTTTCAAATCTAAAGGCCCAAAATGCACAACTTAACATCTATGCATCTCAATCTTTTCATCTGTTAAATAGGAATATTAACAAGGCAGGACTCAATCTACAAGATTAGGTTGTATCTTGAGTGAGTCTCTTTTGCAATATAAAAGAGAAAGGCGAACAGAGAGAAAGGGGGACCTCATTCCACTAAGAAACAAGAGCCGATAGAGAGTGCGTCCTTTGGGCCTGGGGTCTCTGCACTTAGAAACTCCTAGACTAGGGGAAGATTGATGACAAGGACCTTCCCACAGAACCGACAGAGAGAGAAAGCCTTCTCCTGGAGCTGGCGCCCTGAGTTCGGACTTACAGAGAAATGTATAAATGTTATAAACTCCTCTTATCACCTGCCTCGTTTGACTTCCTGTCTGGGTTCGATTGTTCTTTATCCAATCCTGTGTAAACCTGTGCCCTGGTCTTACACCCTTTCCTGGTTCTGATCTGCCCTCCCATACTGTCCTGCCCTCAGTAGCTGTTCCCTGGACCGTCTCACTAAAATTTCAGGCATTATAAAGATAAGGGTAAAATTCATGGTAACCACAAAGAAAGTTAACAAACCAACTCATAAAAACAAAGATGAAAAACATAAAGTCTCAGTAAAAACAAAACCTACAAAAACAAAAGAAATGAACACAAAATCCACAAACAAGAGTAACTCAGCACAAGAGAGTAAGAAGAACAAAGAAAACTTCAGCACCACAAAAAAAAGCACTACAAAATGACAGCAACAAACTTACATCTGTCAGTAATTACACTGAATGTAAATGGACTCAATGCACCCATAAAGAGACGGAGAGTGGCAGAATGGATAAGAAAACAGGATCCATCAATATGCTGTCTACAAGAGACACACCTTAGAAACAAAGATGGGAATTTATTAAAACTCAAAGGTTGGAAAAAAATATCTCAAGCTAACAACTACCAAAAAAGAGCAGGAGTGGCAATTCTAATCTCAGATAAAATAGACTTTAAAACAAAATTCACCATAAAAGACAAAGAAGGACACTATATAATGATTAAGGGGATGATACATCATGAAGACATAACCATAATAAACATCTACGCACCCAATGACAGGGCTCCAAAATACATTAAAAAAAACTCTAACAGCACTGAAAAGAGAAATTGACAGTTCCACAATAATAGTAGGAGACTTCAACACACCACTGTCAGTAAAGGACAAAACAACTAATACGAAACTCAGCAAAGATACAGAAGACCTAAAGGGCACAATCAGCCAACTTGACCTCATAGACATATATAGAACAATCCATCCAACCACTGCAAAGTACACATTCTTTTCCAATGCACATGGAACGTTCTCCAGAATAGACCACATCTTAGGCCACAGAGCAATCCTCAACAAGATCCAAAACGTTGAGATAATTCACAGTATCTTCTCTGACCACAATGCCATCAAGGTAGAAATTAACAGTAGAAAGAGCAAGGAAAAAAAATCAACTACATGGAAACTGAATAATACTCTGCTTACACATCAATGGGTAATAGAAGAAATCAGAGATGGAATAAAAAAATTCCTAGAATCAAATGAGAATGAAAACACATCATACCAAAACCTTTGGGACACAGCAAAGGCAGTCCTCAGAGGACAATTTATAGCAATAGATGCACATATCAAAAAAGGAGAAAGGGACAAAATCAAAACATTAACTACAGAACTCAAACAAATAGAAAGAGAACAGCAAAAAAAGCCTACAACCACCGGAAGAAAGGAAATAATAAAGATCAGAGCAGAAATAAATGAAATACAGAACAGAAAAACAATAGAAAGAATCAACAAAATCAAATGTTGGTTCTTTGAAAGAATCAACAAAATTGACAAACCACTGGCTAGACTGACAAAAGAAAAACAGCAGAGGACACAAATAACCCAAATAAGAAATGAAATGGGGGACATTACAACAGACCCAACCGAAATAAAAAGGATTATAATAAAATTTCAGGCAACCTGCTATCCAAAGTTCAGCCCCTTTTTTTTCTCTTGAGAATTTTTAACCATAGTCCAATTGTCAAATATATCCGAGGTTCAAATGTACACTATATATGCAGTCATGGAAACACTGTAACAAGAAATTATATAAGTGGTCCCAGTTTGAAACCTGACAGAAGCAAACACTAATTTTTGCTTGAAGAATGCACTCTCAGCCCAGGCACCTTGAAATGCCAATTAAGTTCAGCCAAATATGAGCTCATGATAAGAAATATCACCGTGACCTTACACATAAGAAAGTAAGCTACCATAACTGAGTCAGCAGAAACAACCATGAGACTTAGAGTCTGAAGAATCTCAGATATTAAAATGATCAGACTAGAAAGCAACTGTGCATGAAATATTTTCTTTAAGTTTGTATGAACAAGATATGAACAAGGAATAAACAGTTTAAAAAAATGGTCAAGTGATTTGTTAATTTTCTCTATTTTTTTGGTTTCTATTTCATCCACTATGTATTTTAGTATTATCATCATCATAATCATTTCATTTAAACATTTATTATTTATTATGTCCTTCCTTTTACTTACTTTGGTCTACTTTGTTTTTATTTATTTAGTTTGTGAAGGTGTAACTTTGGGTCATTAGTTTTAGGCTTAGGGAAATTGGAACTATAGTGTGGATTCATCATGTAGGAACTTCACTCGACCCTTCACTATGACCTCTAGGAGGTTCCAGGATACACTTCTTTCACAAAGGCTGTGAGAACTGCACCCCAGCAGTATGAAAGGACCCCCAGCATCTCTGAAGAGCTCTATAGTGCTCTTTTCTGTAGGTCAGGAAGGATAGTGGGAAGTCCTACCATCAAACTGGGATTCTTAAGTACAATGGGGATGATGAGTTTCTGGGTGGCAGGGGCCAAGTAGTGGCACTCAGTTGCTAAAGAGTAAGTGTACACAGTTACTCTAATGAGCCACAGACCCAAACAGTAATCATAATCATTTTATCCAGAGAAATCAGCGTTGGCTAATTGATCATGTTGTTCCTAGAATTGAAACAGCAGTAGATTAAAGCCTTACTTGACTGGTGTAAGTGGAAAAGCTCTAATAAACAGGTAGTCTACTTGTGTTACCACAATAGAGAGTGACCAGTTCCCAGGATGGAGGCAGTTCACAGACCCAAAGCCTGTAAAATGAGGATAAGGACCCTATTACACCGCCAATTATACTGTGTATAAATTCAATCTTCTCCAAATGGATCTTTGGCCATTTACCAAAGTGACTATGCATTGAGGAAGGGGATTACTGGGCAATGGCTTTGAATTGACACTAATTCCTGGAGACCTAAATGCTACTGTGCCCACCAGTCAGCATATCAACAGAATTTGAGTGCAAGTCCATCTCACTGTGTGAATACACACACATGCGTGCGCACACACACCCACACTCATACATGTATACAGTGTCAACATTCACGTTTGTGATTATCTAAATGATAGGTTTTGTATTAGAAAAACCTTTTTGAGTGATGCCCTGCATTTTTCACCTCCCCACTAGACCTCATGGTGATGGGAAACACGCTGATTGATATGAGCTCTCTTTCAAGGAGCAAAGGGAAAGCACCAGAAATCGTAATTCCACAGCTTTACCCATATTTCACTGTCATGAAGATACTAAAATATGCCAACTATAGGAAATGAGATTCTGACTCTTCAATGAAATATAACATGAGAGATGATACCTGCCCCCTCCTGTTCAGCAACTGCGCAGCTACCACGCCTGCCAAGCAGGGTCTTCCCTTCCCACAGGGCAGGGTCCCACCGGTAATTTCCAAATCCCATGCTGCCTTTCGTTTTAAAGGGCTGTTTGAAAATTTCCTTTCTTTCCTGAAACATCTCTCTGTATGATTAGGGTGTCCATATACCCTGGTTTGCCCCGTATGGCCCCATTTTGTGCCTGTGTCCTAAGAACTCATCTGAATAGAGCTCATAACACTCTATCAAAGTATCCTTGTCTGGGGGACACCTATAACTCATAGGAGAAATTTTATCTGTGAAACATTTCATGATCTTTTTTGAAAAGAGGAGAATAAGAAATATGAGAGTCTTTGAGATTGACAAAAGATCAAATATCTTTTTGCTCAAATAAGATAAGGTGAAAGCCTTACTTTTATTCTCAGGCTTTTGAGCCCATAAAATGTCACACAGGATGAAACTCTCACCCCAGTCGTCTGTAAGAGTGATTTCTTATCCCAAGAGATGGACTTCAACCTCATGGTAAATTAGAAAAACACATGTTAAAGTCTAATTTTGCTCTTACTTTTAAACCAGTTTGGCAATAAATTAATGCTATGCTTAGCCTTTTGGTAAGTTATCCCTAAGTCAGAAAAGTGAAGGCTCTTAAGTGCCTGAGAGGTGCCAGGGGTCCATGTTTAAAGGCCTCCTTTTCACTAATATGTTGTAGGTCTTGAAGCGACATTACACAGCACCCATCCCTACCCATGTCTCAATTTCCTCATTTATCAACATCTGGAGCAGAAACAGTGAAGTTAGATGCTTGGGGGTGGGGTGGGGAGGCAGCCTCCAGGTTCAGACTAGAACACTTGTCAGAGTGCAAAAAGAGCTATAACATGAAATGGGGACTTTCAAACTGAGAGTAGTAGCTAAATGGTGGTCATATCAAACATTTGCTTTATTTTCCTTCTCCCCTTCCATTTCCCAGTGCATCTGTGAAATCCCTTCCCTTCCATCCCTCAAGGCTGAGGTAGCATGCTGTTTCCTCTGGGAAGCCTTCCCCATTTCCTCTGTTATGCCTCTCTCCTAACTCTTACCCTCTCTGCCTTAAATTATACTTAAAACCGACTGCCCTTAATTCTGACTCATAGTCATGAATTGCCCTTGAGTCAATTCTGACTCATAGTGACCCTACAGGACAGGGTAGAACAGCCCCATAGGGTTTCTAAGGAGCGCCTGGTGGATTTAAACTGCCGACCTTTTGGTTAGCAGCCGTAGCACTTAACCACTACGCCACCAGGGTTTCCTAAATTATACTTAGCCCCACGCATACCTGCTTCCCACCACCAACAAGTGTAAGCAGCTTGAGAACAGGAGTTGTGTCCTGTCTTATGCATCTTTGAATCACCTCAGCTCCTAGAACACCTACTGGAACAATAAATACTTAAGCTAATTGAATGATGTTCAGTGTCTGTTGCTCTTTCTTTCTTTAATTTTTCTTTCTTTGTTAGTGAGACCAATGTGCTCACAATTATGGAATGCTGTTGAGTCATTTGAAAAGATTCTATCTAGTTGAGGAATCAAGCTATAAGCTTGTCTTCATGTATACAGCATCTGTCCCTAGATTTTCTCTACAGTGTCTTCCAAATATCATCCATAAGAATTCAGAAGAAGTAGAGTCATTATAAGGTAACATCCAGTGCATTGTTGTTAAGATAACTGTATAACTCTTAATTTAGAGAGCCCATGATATTACATTACATGACAAGTAAAATGATCAGCTCAGGTGTATTCACTGTCTGGGGCAATTTATTTGCCTTTTCCTCTATTTAAAAAAAATTGTGGTTGAGGACATCCCAGTTCCTCGGCTTAATATCATGTTTAGTGCTTCTGTTCTACCTCCTAGTTTTGTCGTATAGTGCCTGGGATCTTAAAAGTTTGCTAGTGGTCAACAAGGTACAACAATTGGTCTCTATTTGCCTAGAGCAACAAAAGAAGAAGGGGAGTCATGAATAGGAGGTGGAAAACGAATGTGTAGCTAATTGCCTCCATGAACAACCACCTCCTTGCGGTGAGACTAGAAGAACTGGATGGTGCCCAGCTACCACTACTGAACTTTTTGATCAAAGATTCCATAGAAAAATCCTTATCAAAATGGGGAAAATGAAGAAAAGAATTTCAAATTCTCATGGGATCCAGACTTTCTCGAGTCATGGAGGTTGGATACACAAGCCCCTGAAACTATTGCCCTGAGATAATCTTTAAACCTTAAACCAAAAATATCCCCTGAAGTCTCCTTAAAAACAAACAATAGTTTAGCTTAACTAATAAAGAAAGTCTGCCTTGAGTATTATGCTTTTTTAAGATCTATTTATATGGGATCAAATTGACAACAGCAGCTTGAAAGAACAGGAAGCTTGGGGGCAATGAGTTTATGTTAATGGACAAGGAACAACTCATAAAGGAGGATGAGAATGGTTGTACAACTCAAAGAACGTAATCAATGTCACCGAATTGTACATATAGAAACTGTTGAATTGTATATTCTGCTGTGTATATTTTCAACAACAACAAAAAATAAAATAGTTAAAAAATTATGGTTGAACATAGCACAATAAACAGTAAAGCGCACTAGCCTTAAGTGTGTAATTGGATAAATTTTTATATATGAATACACTCATGTAACACCATTCAAATCAAGATGGAGAATATTTCCAACATAGCAGACTCCCTATTGTTCCCTCACACTCAACAACCAGCCCTTCTCCCCAAAATAATGACTATTCTGACTTCTGTGCCATAGATTAGTTTTGCCTTCTCTTCAAATTTGTGTAAATGAATTAACAGTATGTACTCTTTTTTGCCTGGCTTTTTTCATTCAACATTCAAAATTTCAGCATCATGTGAGATTAATTCATGTTGTTGTATACAGCTGTAGTAATTCTTTATCACAGTTGTGTAACATTTTATTGAATGAATGTACCAAAATTGTATATCTGTTCTACTGTTGATGGATATTTGGATTGTTTCCATTTGGAGCTATTATATATAAAGCTGATATGAACATTTTGTACATGTATTTTGGTGAAAATATTTACTTTTGTATATGTATTCAGTGGTAGAATTTTCTGGGTCATTCATGGGTTATGAATATATCCCATGAATATTTTATATATATGTTAGTAGATATTATCAAAGTTTTTCAAAGCAGCTTTTACCAATTTACACTCCCTCCAGCAGTATATGAGACTTATATTTTTTCCATCAACTTGCTAACACTTGTTATTGTCAATTCTTATTTTAACCATCCTAATGGGTAGTACAGCTATCTCGTTGTGTGTATTTATATTTATATCATGTGTATAATGTATATTTCCCTGATAAATAATGTGGATCCCTTTTCATCTGTAAATTAGCCATCTGAATATTGTGTGTGTGTGTGTGTGTGTGAAGTGTCCATTCTAGAAACAGAGAATGGAGGAGGGAGAAGGAAAGGAAGGACTCAAGAATGATGGAGGGCAGCAAAGGGAGTTCATGAAAAAAAGGGAGACAGCTAGGAGTGCTACAACCACCTCGCTGAGATAATCAAATAAACACAAGCATTTGGCCATTCAACTTGACCTTTACAAAGCTCCTAAAACAAAACAAAACAGGTGTTACAGCTGCTGCTTCTATTTCAAAAGGAAAAACTGAAGAAAAGTTCCTGGATCTGGATAGGTGAAGAAATCTTCAAGAAAGACATTATGAATAGAAAATGAAAACAGTAGAGGCAGAGAGATGGGGCAAATATGCTGCAAGGAGGGTTTGGGGGGTTCGATGAGAGCAGATGAAAATGACTCACTAGTGAGCCGTTCCATCCAAGAGAACTAGTTGGAGTGAACATGGACTCTTACAGTGCAGCCCTCATCTTCGGCATTTTCTCAGTGGGTTTGTCCTTCTAATGAGGAACTCATCGGATGTGATTCTTTGCCAGTCATAACTGCCTAATCATTTTAGGCTGGAGGTGGAGTGTGAGCAATGGAAGTAAAGAAATGGTAAAGATTAGAAAACTGCTTTTCTAATTACAGTAAGTCCCCAGGTTATGAACACTCCACTTACAACAAGTACTTGCCTTTTAACGTTATGTAAATTTTCCCTCACAACAAATTCTACATCACAATCACCTTCACTTGCTGCATGTGCAGCTTTTAAATCACTGAAAAGGCTTCGAGCCTTTTCTTGCACTAAAGTAAAGCTAACTAAGAACTGTATGCACCTGTTCTGACTTGCCTTCAAGTTTGACTTAAAGACTCACTTAGGAACTGATGCTGTTAGTAACCCGGGGACAGCCTGTATATTGAAGGAGAAAAAAAGACAAATCTGTTCTGAGAAAGCAATAGGTTTGATTTCCAAGCCAGAGCCATATAAAAACGAGCCTGCTTTAGATCTGTCTCCCCCTCCCCTTCCCTCTCCCACCTCTCTCCCCCTCTCTCCCTCAAATCTCTCCCTCTCTCTCCTCCTCGCCTTCCCCCACCCTTTCCTTCCCCTCTTCCCTCCCTCCCCCCCCCATCGCACCCCCGCCCCGTCCCTTGTACAGACCTGCTGCCTCTTTGGCCATGACTTGCCTGAGTTGCCTTGTTGGATTAGTGTTGCCAGATAGAAACCCCAGGTTTTGCTCATTGCAACTCATCTCAGCCAATAAATGAGAGATCAAGGTGGGAGATCAGAAAGGTGCTTTTATTTCATTGCACAAAGAAAGGAACAGTCAGGGCTGCTGCCACCAAGACTGCTCAGCGAGGGCAGGAGGGAAGGTTCATTTTATGGGGTTTACAAACAGGAAATTCACAGAAAACAGCAGCAACATTTTTAATCATACTACGCAGGCGCAATGGGGTTTACATAAAACTTCATGAATTGCGTGTTCAGAAAATGGCGGTTAAACTCCACCCGGAGGAGGGGAAGTTACTGTGTATGAGGTACTTAAGGAGCTAAAAGGTTATCCAGAATGTCAACATGGCATCTAAACCAGTTTCCTCTGATTTCATCTAGTTTTGGGCAGCAGTTAAGGAAAGGGGAACCAGGATGTTAATGTAAAGCTCCGTGGCACGTCAAGCAAGCTGCTTGAGGAAGTGGAATTTTCCACAGCCTGGGAACCTCTGTCTTATTAGATGTCCTGTCCCGTCTCAGTCTGTTGTCTGAAGGCAGTGATGGTTCCCAGACTCCTGCTGTCTGTCTACTGAGATGGGAATTTCCCCAGGACTCTGCCACCTCTCTAGGATGATAGTTACTTGCATTCCTAGTTTCACCTATGTGGGTGGACTTTTGTGTTTGAGGAAATGCTCAAGCTGTGATCATTGTCTGCTTTTATAGGATGGCTTCTCACTATGAGTCAGAATCCACTCGACAGCAGAGGGTTTGGTTTTTTGTTTTGTTTTGTTTTTTTAATTTGGCTGCAGAATAAAACGCTTGAAAGCATTCATCTATTAGGCACAAAATACAATGGATATTTTGCTGAGTTATTTCTTGGTCAGTTTGCTTTGAGTTTCTAGGAAAAACACTGCTGTCTTTGAATGGACAATTAATAAAGGTGGCAGTTCTGAAGGTGAGTCTGACGTCCCCCAAGAAGTAAATGGCTTCCTTTCAAATCTGGGTGTCAGTTTAGCTGGGTAGGGATTCAGCCCTTTTTTGACACTGTATGCATACCAACAAAGTTATGGAGATAGTTGCCACCATTTTTGTTTAGTCATTGTTTACATGCGCTGGGATTGAAATTATTGTAGACGAGGAAAATATGGTTTGGAGAATAGCTATCTGAATAGCTAAATTGGCTCTTAGATGCTCTAGCAAAACATATATCTGCATAATTAGAACCCAGGGACTAACAGAAGAGTGAATGTGATAGTTGGGGTGATACATGGGGTGAAGAAGAGTAAAGATAAAGAAAGATAAAAGTCATGATAAAGTAAAGTTCAGTTCATCGCATTATCAAACTTTAATATTGCATGAGGTGTGATATGTTTACATGTATAAACAGTACCCCCAACCCTGATCATTTCTATAACATGATAAACAACCACAGTCTGAAGGAGGGAACACAATGTAAGATGACTCTTTCAAACTGGGAAAACATCTGCTGGTCTGTATATGAGTAATTAGGCTGATACCCCCACAAACAAATTCAGAATGGACACACTGTAGTCTCTAAAGCCCAGGAATGCTGGACTCACAAGGGTAACCATTAGCCTCCTCCTTTGCTAGATTTTATTTCTCGCAGACGGCTCTGCATCTGGATATCCCCAAATAATTCAGTACAGCCATTAAATTAAGGTTTTTGATGGCTATTTCTTGAAACTCTTTAAAGAGCTGCTCCCTAGTGAACAGGGCAAATGCCACTTATAGCAGATCAGGCTATAGGTTACTATTTGTTCCTCAGTTAAATACAGGCAGTCCTGCCATGCCAGCTTCATAATGCATCCTGGGTAGTGGGAGAGAGCCTAGGGTTCTCAAGTAAAGGGACAAATAAATGCCATTCCTTGCTCCTAAACTAAACTTTGAATGCATTCATTGAATTTCTTTACCTCTGGAAGACATGTGTTGGCTAGTTATGAATATTGTTTCTATTTTCAAGATTATTGATTGCTATGTTAAAAATAAAGCAATTTCTCTCTCAAATAAATGGACAAAGGAGATAGATCCAGCTGATTTTTTTTTTTCTTAACAGTCAAAGAAAATGAGGAAAATTGCTAAGAAGCAAAGATAGCCACTATTATTTCTTCTAAATATTGTTGTGAAAACTGTAACTGAAGCTTTGGTTTCTTCATGTCTGAAACTGCATTCCTGCCACTGCATTAACACTCTCATCACATTTATCTGAGTGGCCAATCCATCAGAGAAAGCCGCCTCTACTCCATTCATTTAAATGGACATATGTGCAGCTTTGTGCAGGAAGGCTCTGATCGCTGCCAAGGTCTTCTCCATTTAAGAACTGAGTCATTGCTATTTTAAATGTAAAACACAATCTCTGTTATGGTATATCCTGGAGCACAGGAAAGAGCATTGGGTTCGAAAACAGAAGAATTTAAATCCTGACCTGTTCCTAGTATGTGAACATTGAATGTGATTCAAGTACTCTGAGCCCCAGTTCCCTCACCCGTGAAATGTGGATAAGAGTATCTTTGGGGATTAAATATGTGTGATATGTATGTGGCACTGTATTCTAAAATCTATAGAAAAGAGGTATTATTATTATTTTATTACTATTAATTATTCCTTAGCATAATTGATGTTCCTAGTTGTTATGGTCTTCAACTCTCTTAAAGAAAACAAGTTCCCACTTGCATAAATGGAAACAATGTAATTCCAAGGTCAATAGTGTTTGGAAAATTAATAAGCAATACTCAAAGACAATCACTCAAACTGTATTCTGTACTTTTTCAGAAGCCACACTGAATTAGAAAGGGATGTGTTATGGATTGAATTGTGTCCCCCAGATATGTGTATCAACTTGGCTAGGCCATGATTCCCAGTATTGCATGATTGTCCACCATTTTGTGATCTGATGTGATTATCCTATGTGTTACAAATCCTAATGTATGTGATGCTAATGAGGCAGGATTAGAGGCAGTTATGATAATGAGGCAGGATTCAATCTACAGGATTATGTTGTATCTTGAGTCAATCTCTTTTGAGATATAAAAGACAGAATTGAGCAGAGAGGAGAGGGACTTCATGCCACCAAGAAAGAAGTGCCGAAAGCAGAGTTTGTCCTTTGGACCTGGGGTCCATGTGGTGAGAAGCTCATAGACCGGGGGAACATTGCTGACAAGTACCTTCTGCCAGAACCAACAGAGAAAGAGAAAGCCTTTGCCTAGAGCTGGCACCCTGAATTTGGACTTCTAGCCTTACAGAATGTGGGAGAATAAATTTTTCTTTGTTAAAGGCATCCACTTGTGGTATTTCTGTTATAGCAGCTCTAGATAACTAAGATGGGGGGGAGCTATGGAGGTAAGGAAACCAGTTAGAAGGCTGTTGGTGGTAATACTGGAGACAGATGATGGTGGCCTAAACTAGGATTGCAGAAGTAAGGCCAGAGAAAAAAAAATAGATGGGTGAGAGATAGAGTGAAAGGTAGAATTGACAAAACATGGTAATAATTGGATGTGAGTGTTGAGAGAAAGGGAAGACTGGGAAATTGTATATCCTTCACTGATACAAGGAGAAGAAGATATGGCAGGGATGAGATAAGTTCAGTTTTTGACTTGTTGAGTTTGACACATCCATGGCACATCCAAATGGAGATTCCAGTATGTAGCTGCATATATCAGTCTGAAGCTCAGGAGAGAGACCTAAGCTGAAGTTATAGAGAAATTGGCCTATATATAATAGTTGAAGCTGGGAGATTGGATAAGAGCATCCAGAGAGATGGAACAGAAAGGCCCAGAACAGACCACAGAGGAACTCTAATATTTAATGGATAGGGGAAATCCTACAGAGATTGAATATGAATCACCAGAGAGCTAGGAAGAGAACCAAGAAATGTAGCATCAGAGAAGGCAAGGAAAGAGAGTATTTCAAGAAGACGGCAATAGTCAACATTATCACATGCAACATAGAGGACCAATATGAATATCGTTCACCACATTTAACAACAAATAGGACATGTAACTTTTTTAATCAGCTTTATTTTAAATATACAATTTGAGGAGTTTTGACAAATGTATGCAGTCATGTAATCACCACCACAATCATGATACAGAACAGTTCCATCGACCTAAATAATTCCTTTGTGTCCCTTTGCAGTCAGTTACCTCCCTTCAACCTAGCCACAGCAACCACTCATCTGCTTCCTATTACTGTAGTTTTACCTTTTCTACAATTTCATATAAATGGAATGATAGTATTTTGTGTCTGGCTTCTTTAGTATAATGCTCTTGAGATTCGACCAGGTTGTTGTTGTGTGTATCAGTAGTTTATACTTTTTATTGTTGAGTAGTATTCCATTGTATCAATGTACCACAATATGTTTATCAATCGCTTTTTCTGTATTATGAATAAAGCCACTACAAATATCAATGTACATGTCTTTATGTGAATATAAGCCTTTATTTCTCTTTAATACTAGAGTTGGGATTGCTGAGTCACAAGGTAAATATGATTGGTATGCTTAACTTTATAATAAACTGCAAACAGTTTTTGTAAAGTAGCTGTACATATTTTGCATTCACACCTGCTGTGTATGTGCATTCCAGCTGCTCCATATCCTTGCCACTTGCTGTTGTCAATCTTTTTAGAATTAGTCCTTCTAGTGGTTGTGTAGTATTATTGCTTTAGTTTTCATTTGCATTTACCTAATGACTCCATGGCACCTATCAACAACAATGACTAATGATGCTAAACATCTTCTCATATGCTTATTTTCCATCCATATATTATCTGTGGGTGTTTATTCAAATCTTTGTCCATCTTTTATTGAGTTGTTTGTCTTTGTATTACAGATTTATAAGAGTCCTTTATGTATGTATTTTGGATCAAGCCCTTTATCAAATATAGGTTTTGCAAATATTTTCTCAAAATTACTGACTTGCTTTTTCCTTTTGTAATAGTGTCTTTGAAAACCAAAAGTTTTTAATTTTTAGAAAGTAAAATTTATTAATTTTTTTTCTTTTATGGTCTATACTTTTTTTGTCTTATCTAAGAAATCATTGCTTAACCTAAGATCACAATTTCCTCTATAGTTTCTTCTAGACATTTTATTGTATTGGCTCTTATATTTAGGTGCTCAGTTTAGAATTAGTTTTTGTGTATGATTAGATATTGTAGAAATATATATGACACAACATTTACTAATTCAATATATATTTCATATTTTTATGGTATTGTAAATGTATTTTTCTTATTTCAATTTCTGATTGTTTATTACTATTATATACAAATATATGGAGGTGGGGCCAAGATGGTGGAGTAGTCAGATGCTTCCAGTGGTGACTCTTATAACAAAGACCTGAAAAAACATGTGCATCAATTACATATGACAATCTAGGAGCCCTGAACATCAAAGGCAAAGTTGAGGAATCAGACTGAGTGGCAGGACGAGGAAGAGACAGTTCAGAAGCAGCAAGGAGTTGCCAGACCTGACCTGGTAGGAGCCAGTTCACTGTGGGCCAGATCAGCTGGAGTGGATGGTGAGGTGGGCAGTGGCATTTGGGATGTGTTTTCCACATTGGAAGAGACCAAGCAGTGGAGAGTGTGCTCAGGCCTCCAAAGCCAGTGAAAAGCGGCACTCAATCGGCAAAACATAAGTACATGCCTTTAACCTACTGCATGGATTAAAAAATACCTTGTTTGGGAAGAAACTCTCTCCCATTTACCTGCTACCTTCCTGCTCTGCATCGGTCCCGGGCTGGCTTCACCTATTGTCACGTTCCCTGGGCCAGAAGTAGGATCCATCATGTGCCCTGAGCCATTTTCCCAGCCTTGGAGAGGGAGCAAACTAACAAACAGGAAAAAATAATTCGCCAGCTCCCCTAAGCAGGGAACTCAGGACAGGCACAGCATCTTTGCCTAGGCATAGGCATAAGGGGTCCACGGACTTTGAATGCCTTTCACCTCTGCATAGACCTGTGTCGGCCCATTTCAACAGTGTAGGCCCTCATTACTACAGTACAACAGGGTATATACCTGAAGCCTAACTTCACTTATCAGCTATATGGTGGAGTGGCAGGTTGGTGACATTTGACACCACTCTGCCCATTAAACTGGGTCCTCACCTACCCATCAGGGGCCTGAGGACTGGTGGATCTGCCCACACCACCTAGCCACCTGCAACAGGGTTCCAAGAATAAGTGGTACCTCCCAGTCCTTACAGCCAACAGTATTGGGTGCCCATAGTCTGGCTGCAAAACCCACCCACCTACTTTCCTCCCAGACACTCAGGGGCAGCTGTCAGCCCCCTGTCTTGCTCAGGGCATGACCCCCTACTGCAGCCAGATGCCCCTGTGCCTACTCCAATCACCCCTGCCTGTCTAGGACTGTAGGTGAGAGCTGCACCACACACTTGGTGACTGAGTATCTGGACACCTGAGCATAATCCATGCAAGAAAAGTAAATGGACTCCTGGGCTCACGTACCTACCAACAGATCTAACCACCTGGTGACAGGATGTTAGAGCTCCAAAGGCACCAATAATCAAACTAGCTCACGTGAGCAGCCTATTTGGGCATATCAAAAGAAAATAAAACAAGAAGCTAGGACACAGTAAGCAAACATAAATAAGTATAATGGCTCAGAGACAACAGTCAATATCAAATCACATAAAGAGGCAGACCATGATGGCTTCAGCAAGCTCCCAAAACAAAGAATCAAGAAATCTTCTAGAGGTATGGAACTTTTTGGAATTACCAGAGGTAGAATACAAAAGATTAATATACAGAACTCTTCAAGAGATCAGGAAGATCAGGCAAAATGCAGAGCAAGCCAAGAAACACACAGACAAAGCAACAGAGGAACGTAAGGAGACTATCGAAGAGCACAATGACAAATTTAACAAGCTGCAAGAATCCATAGAGAGACAGCAAACAGAAATCCAGAGGATTAACAATAAAATTTCAGAATTAGACAACTCAATAGAAAGTCATAGGAGCAGAATTGAGGCAATGGAAGTCAGAATTAGTGAAATTGAAGATAAAGCACTTGACACCAACTTATCTGAGGAAAAATCAGATAAAAGAATTTTAAAAAATGAAGCAACCCTGAGAATTATATGGGACTCTATGAAAAGGAATAACCTACGAGTGATTGGAGTACCAGAACAGGGTGGGCGTGGGGGATAACAGAAAATATAGAGAAAATTGTTTAAGATTTGTTGGCAGAAAACTTCTCTGATACCATGAAAAAGGAGAAGATATCTATCCAAGATGCTCATCAAACCCCACACAAGGTAGATCCCAAAAGAAATTCACCAAGACATATTATAATCAAACTTGCCAAAACCAAAGGTAAAGAGAGAATTATAAAAGTGGCTAGGGATAAATGGAAAAGTCATCTACAAAGGAGAGTCAATAAGACTAAGCTCTGACTACTCAGTAGAAACCATGCAGGCAAGAAGGCAATGGGATGACACATGTAAAGCCCTGAAGGACAAAAATTACCAGCCAAGAATTATATATCCAGCAAAACTCTCTCTCAGATATGATGGCAAAATTAGGACATTTCCAGATAAACAGAAGTTTAGGGAATTTGCAAAAACCAAACCAAAATTACAAGAAATGCTAAAGGGAGTCCTCCAGTTAGAAAATCAATAATATCAGATAACAACTCAAGACTAGAACACGGGACAGAGCAACCAGCTATAAACCCAGACAGGGAAGTCACAAAAATAAATCAGAGCTAAAATGCTGAAATTAGGGAAACAGAGAAGTCAATATGTAAAAGACAAAAACATTAAAACAAAAACGGGGGACTAAAAAAGTCATAGATCTTTCATATGGACAGGAAGTCAAGCAATATTAAGAAATAAAAGATTGATTTAAACTTAGGAAAGTAGGGGTAAATATTAAGGTAACCACAAAGGAAACTAACAATCCTACACATCAAAATAAAAAACCAGAAAAATATAAAGACTCATCAAATACAAAATCAACAACAATGAAAAAGATGAAAAGAAAATACTTAAAGAAAAATGACTCAGCACAGAAAATTAAGTGGAACAAAGAAACTGTCAACAACACACACCAAAAAGACATCAAAATGACAGCCCTAAACACATACCTATCAATAATTACGATGAATGTAACTGGACTAAATGTACCACTGAAAGAGACAGAGAGCGGCAGAAAGGATAAAAAAACACGATATGCTGCCTACAAGAGACACACCTTAGATTTAAAGACACAAACAAACTAACACTCAAAGGATGGGAAAAAATATATCAATCAAACAACATTCAAAAAAGAGTAGGATTGGCGATATTAATCTCTGACAAAATAGACTTTAAAGTAAAATCCACCACAAAGGATAAGGAAGGACACTATATAATGATCAAAGGGTCAATGCACCAGGAGGACATAACCATAATAAATATTTACACAGCTAATTACAGGGCTCCAAAATACATAAAACAAACTCTAACAGCATTGAAAAGAGAGATAGTTCCACAATAATAGTAGGAGACTTCAACACACCACTTTCAGTGAAGGACAGAACATCCAGAAAGAAGCTCAGTAAAGACATGGAACATCTAAATGCCACAATCAACCAACCTGGCCTCATAGACATATACAGAACACTCGACCCAACAGCAGCCAAGTATACTTTCCTTTCCAACACATATAGAACATTCTTCAGAATAGACCACATATTAGGCCATAAAGCAAGCCTTAACAGAATCCAAAGCATCGAAATATTACAAAGCATATTTCTGACCATAAAGCCATAAAAGTGGAAACCAATAACAGAAAAAGCAAGGAAAAAAAAAATCAAACACATGGAAACTGAACAATACCTAGCTCAAAAACTACTGGGTTGTAGAAGAAATTAAGGACAGAATAAACAAATTCACAGAAGCAAATGAGAAAGAAAATACATCCTACGGGAACCTTTGGGATGCAGCAAAAGCAGTGCTCAGAAGTCATTTTATACCAATAAATGCACACATTCAAAAAGAAGACAGACCCAAAATCAAAACGTTAACATATAACTCGAACAAATAGAAAGAGAGCAGCAAAATAAGGCCTCCGGCAGCAGAAGAAAGCAAATAATGAAAATTAGAGCATAATTAAATGAAATAGAAAATAGAAAAACAATTGAAAGAGTTAACAAGACCAAAAGCTGGTTCTTGAAAAGATCAACAAAATCAATAAACCAAACTGACAAAAGAAAAACAGGAGAGGAAGAAAATAACCTGAATAAGAAATGAGATGGGCGATATCACAACAGACCTAACTGAAATTAAAAGAATCATAACAGAATACTACAAAAAACTGTACTCTAACAAATTTGAAAACCTAGAGGAAATGGACAAATTTCTAGAAACATACTACTTGGCCAAACTAACACAAACTGAAGTTGAAATTTGAACAGACCCATAACAAGAGAAGAGATTGAAAAGATAATTTTAAAAAACTCCCAACAAATAAAAGTTTATTAGTGACACATTTAAAGATAAGAACCTAATTAAAGCAGTAGCATAGTTTTACATATGTTAAATGGTTAAGAAACATAAATATAACAACAAATATGGTCTTTCATCCTGAAAAAGACCTGAAGATTGATTGTGGAAATGGGCAGCAGAAGGGTTGCAACTTGTGCATTGTTGTGAAGTGGTGGGAAGAGGGTTATCTCAAATCTGATGGAAAGTTCTAACTCCATATGTGGATAGATATGGCTCATAACACACACAGTAAACCAAATTAGTTGATAGATGTTTGTAATACGTGTGTGTGTTTTGTTCATGCCTATGTGGCTTATTTCAGCAGGGCAAAGTTTTCTGTGTTCACTTCAGTGTTTCTCATGCATAAGCAAATGCTAAATTGGCATCATGATCAAATTATTTCCTACTATATTGGTCACATTGAAACAAATTTGTATTTCAAAACAATCATTATAGTGGAATTGACTATACGTATCTTTCAAAAGATGGAAGCAGGACAGAAAATAACAAAATGTAGTGCCAGAAAATAAGCAAGTGCTCTCAAAAGAATAAATAAATAAAGGCCCCAAAACAAAACACATTGATGAGGATATGTCAAAGGAACCAACTAAAAGAGCTCCCAGTGACCAAATTGGGAAAATTTGAACAACAAAATAAGTTGTGTTGGATTATAGCCCAGAATATAAAATAAATATCCATGAGTCCATAGTGATATAAATAAATGGAGAAGAGACAACTCTCCCATGAAGAAGAAATCCAAACAATTTATGTAGATACTTTACCCTCAGGAGGTGAACCATGACTCTCCACTCCTAATTGTGGGCTACGCATAGTGACTTCCTTCAAAGAGCACAGCACAGAAAGGGGACAAAGGACAGAGGGATTAACTTTAGAGTGGAGAAATCTTTCAAACAGTACCTCAGCCGAGTGATCAGGTGGTCAAGATCAACATCAAGCGTAGTAAGTCGTATTGATAGTATGTACCCTTGATATGATGTGATAATAATGGCATGTTATCTCTGTGATCTTCCTCTCAAAAACTCATAACCCCAATCTAATCCTGAGAAAAACATCAGACAAATCCCAATATAGGGGCATCATACAAAACACTTGACTAGTACTCCTGAACACTGTTAAGGTCATCAAAATCAAGGAAAGTCTGAGAAACTATTACAACCAAGAGGAGCCTAAGGAGACATGACAACTAAATGTAATGTGGTGTCCTGTATGGTATCCTGGGTCAGAAAAAAAGATATTGGATAAAAACTAAGCAAATCTGAATAAATTATGGGCTTTAGTTAATAATAACGTACCATTAACTGTAACAAATATACCATACTATAATATGTTGTTGTTACTGGGTACTTTTGGGTCAATTCTGACTCACAGTGACTCCATGGATTTTCCAGCAGAGATGCTGGGTGGGATTGAACTGTCAACCTTTTGGTTAGCAGCTGAATGTTTAACAATTGCACCACCAGAGCTCCTTCCATAGTAATGTAAGACATTAATAATAGGAGAATCTTGGTGCAGAATATATGGGCACTCTCTGTACTACCTTTGCAATTTTTTCTGTACATCTAAAACTTTTCTGAAAAATAAAGCTTACTTAAAAAAAAGATGAAAGAGGAAACAATGTATCTTCCACAAACCCCCTTCCCAGGTTGCATCCAAGCTGAGTCAGGTAATACGTTTCTGGGTTTGGAAAATGCCTTTGTCTTAATCCTACTCTCTCATGTATCCCATCACTGTGTAATTATCTGTTTCCTCCTCCATCAGAGCATCCTCTCCTTAAAGAAAATAATCAGGCTTTATTTATTTTTCTATCTCCAGTACTTAGCACAGCTTGCCTTAATAACAGTTATGCAATATGCATATATTAAACTGAAGCGCACTGTTAAATATTCATTGACTACGTCTATTTGGTTAACTCACATTTTCCCTTGTCAGTTATTAGTATGCCAGAGAGTTGGGTATATGTTAAACATGGCTGAATCCTTTTTCTTTTCTTTTTCTTAATTGTACTTTAGATGAAGATTTACAGAGCAAACTAGTTTCTCATTAAACGATTAATACGCATACTGTTTTGTGACATTGGTTGCCAACCCGACGACATGTCAACACTCGCCCTTCTTGACATTAGGTTCCCTGTTACCAGCTTTCCTGTCCCCTCCTGCCTTCTCGTCCTTGCCCCTGGGCTAGTGTGCCCATTTAGTCTCATTTTGTTTTATGGGCCTGTCTAATCTTTGGCTGAAGGGTGAACTTCAGGAGTGACTTCAGTACTGAGTTAAAAGGAAGTCTGGGGGCCATACTCTCAGGGTTTCTCCAGTCTCTGTCAGACCAGTGACTCTGGTCTTTTTCTGTGAGTTAGAATTTTGTTGTACATTATTATCCAGCTCTGTCCAGGACCCTCTATTGTGATCCCTGTCACAGCACCATGTAGTTGTGCTGGACTCAGTCTGGTGGAGGCTGTGGTAGTTGTGTTCTATTAGTCCTTTGGACTAATCTTTCCCTTGCGTCTTTGGTTTTCTTCATTCTCCCTTGCTCCCGACAGGGTGAGACCAGTGTAGTATCCTATATGGCCACTCACAAGCTTTTAAGGCCTCAGATGCTGCTTACCAAAGTAAGATGTAGAACATTTTCTTTATAAACTGTGTTATACCAATTTAGCTAGATGTCCTCTGCCCTTAGCCCAGTAATTCGGTCCCTCAGGGAGTCTGAGGCTGAATTCTTTGTGACTCTTCAAAGTGCTTTCTTTAGTTGGGACCTGAGAGGGAAAGAGAGTGCAAGCCAGTGAGAAATATTTCCCCATCCCAAAACCCTCTCTTTTTTTGCCCGCTGAGCAAGTACATTTCTGATTTAAACACTTTCATCTGCCTTTTCATCTGCATGTGCTTCTGTCTTCTGTAACAGCACGTCAATCTAAGAAATCAAAGTAGTTCTAAAAAATCCATATGCCTAACATCTAAGTACTTCTTCCTTGAACTGATAGGCTCCGTTCCAAGGTCTCTTAGGTGAGGATTCAGGCAGGGAGCTATAAGGCTGTGCTGTTTGCGAATGATCACTTTTGCTTCTCGCAGGCCAAAAGACTCATCTCCTGGTTCATCTGTGTTGTTTATCCTTAATCCAAACTTCCTTCAGGAGCTAATGAGTTGACTGGACTGCCTGACTAATGGAGATCAGTGCGGGTTCAAACATCAGAGTCAACTTTCCCATCAAAAGCAGTTAATTTCAGGAAGAAAATATTGGCAGCAGGACACTTTTCATTTTAGAACAGCTGCCAAAAACAGGAAACCATGTTAAGACAGGTAGCTGGAAAGAAGACTGTGAGTTCTTTCACTTAAATGAAGAGATAGAAACTGTATGGTGAGGATGTTGTTTGGGGAAAAAAAAGTAAACAGCTAATAATTTTACAGTGAGTTTATGTCTTTGTTGGATTTTGTGTTCTGCAAAAATATCAAATCATAATGATTTCCCATAAGTATGGGTAAATAGGAGTCCGTGGGCGGTGCTAATAGTTAAGGCACTCAACTGCTAATGGAAAGGTTGGCAGTTCAAAGCCACCCAGAAATACCTCGAAAGAAAGACTTGGCAGTCTATTTCTGAAAAACTAGCCATTGAAAACCCAATGGAGCACAGTTTACTTCAACACACATAGGGTTGCCATGAGTTGGAATTGACTCAAGGTATTTTTTTTTAATGGTAAATAATTTCTAAATGACCTCAAAGACTGATATGACACAGAGAGGATCCAAACATTAGATGAGAAGTTGGACCCAATGGTCTTTCAAATAGGTGCCTTCCAACAAGAGAAGACCTGATTCTAAGATTCTATAATATTCTATATTATATCCTGCAGTCAGGATATAATCTAGTATATCTGAGCCAAAACTTGTGGCAAGGTCAGGAAAATGTAATATTTTAAAACTGAAACTAGGAAAAAATAGAGCACATAGGTAAGAATGTCAATGGGAGAGCAGAGGTGACCCTCATTGGAAGAGAATTTGTAGATTAGCTCCTGGTAGGAACAGTAACCGATACGCATCCTATTCTATTCTACTGCCCTAAAATATATAGAGGAACAGTGGTTTTGGTGAACCATCCAACACTGTGTCCAGAGAGAGGCATTTGTGTTTTGCTTACTAGACAGGTGCCTTCTTAGGTAGACTATACTTGGATAAAATTAGTGTCTGTTTGTATCAGACAAGACACTATAGGGATACAAAGGTGTAGAATGCCTCAATGACATCCAATTATCCTGTTCTGATTCAAAATGTAGAAAAAACTTTCTGATTAATTATTCTGTTTGTAGAATACCTTAATACAGAAAATAGGGATGCCCAGGGAAATGGCACAAGAGCTCTGCTTACTGGAAAGATTGTCCACATTGTAAGCAATTTGACCTTTTGCAATATGACTTTATAAATCAGTCACTTGTAGTTTGGTTAACATGACTCAGACACTGGGGATGTGAATCACTTCTTGTGGAATAGATTAAAACAAGCTTTTGAATCTGAAAAGCTGAGGTGAAACCTTGGACACACGTTCACTTAAGAATAGTCACATCTGAAGCTCACCTTGGATTAGCAAACTAACCTTGTTCTTTAATATTACTGTAGTGCAGCATAATAAGCTTCGTCTTCATTGATGTCATTAGCCCAAAACATTATCTCTCTCAAATGTCTGCCTTTGACTTTGGAACAAATTAACGTTTTGGGGAAGTAGACCATTCACCACAGTTTAAACTTACAGTGAAATTATTTTTCTATAATGACTATTATTTCATTATTAATCAAGAGAAAATGAGGAAATAAGACAGGAAATAATATGGCCCAGAAGACAATGGATTGAAATAAAAACTCACCCCAGATAATTCACTACCCTGATAACACTAACAAAGATGGCAGTGGGTATCTATATCTATCATCTATACATCTACCTATCTACCTACTTACCTGCCTACCTACATATGATCTATTCATTCATCCATTTTTGTATGTATGTATCTACCCACCTACCCACCTACCCATCTATCTATCTATCTATCTATCTGTCTGTCTGTCTGTCTGTCTGTCTGTCTATCTATCTACCTATTTTGTGTATGTGTATATACCTTATTTAAGCATATTTCTTTTAGACTTCAGAGACTTCAAATTATTGTTCATATATTCTACTAGATCAATGACTAAAGCAAAGGATTCAAGAGACATACTATTTGGATAAAGGGATGTACGTGTCTTGTCTTTCAGATCTGGGCCTATAACTCTAAATTCCTAACCTCATGACAGCATTAAACATTCTACAGAGGAAAATAATAAATCCTAAACCTGTGTGACATCATTCCTTCCAGGTGCTCTCTTTATCTTTCTGTGTCTACATTATTTATCAAGGAAGAGTCTCTCTCTGAGGAGTCGATGCAAGCTTTTCATGATGATCTGGACATTGGTTCAGGAAAGAAAAATAATTTCCTTGTTAATTCAATTGAGAATGGATGAGTCACTTTGAAATATGTTTGTCTCTTAGCACTAGTCATTTTCTTCAAAGATCCTCACCATCAATAAGAATTATAACCTCTGAAATACTTTTCCCTAATGAAAAAGTATTTTCATTTTGATAATATAGCATGTGATTAGAAAGACTCTTTAATTGACTTACTTTCTGGAGGTTTTAAAATGGTTTTGAAATTTTCCTCAGAAAGGAGTGTTTCATTCATCAGAATAAAAGCTAAGTTGACCCTTCCTGTGCAAGTTCAAGCAGATAATCCAGTCACCAAGGGCTTCCCTTTGATGTTCTTTTGAGCAGAGTCTTATTGGGCAGCTGCCCTAGAAATAGCCTGCAAGGGAGGTTGCACTGCAGATTGTAGTCAATTATTATATTTGCTTCCAACACCTGAGTATGTATTATGCTCCAGGCATTCTGAAGGCACTTCATATGAATTATCTACTCAATCCTCACAACAATCAATGAATGTCATCCCCATTTTATAGGTGAGGAAAATGAATCTCAGAGAGGTTCAATGATTTGTCCAAAGCCTCACACCTAACTAAAGGTAGAACCAGGATTTGAACTGAGTTTAATTAGAATCCAAAACCTATACTCTCAGTCAATATGCTGTACAACTTCCAGTATACTGCAATTTGATAGAATTTAGAGAACTGGAAAACTTATTTTGATTCCCTAAGAATTTTCATTCCTCCATCTCTGCCCTTGCCGACTTTCTCCCTAGAACAAATGGGTTTTAGTTTATCAAATTCAGCGGAGTACAGTTTAATAAAACTTTGACCTGTCCTAGAAAAAAAGCATATCTTGGCAAAGACATGTACCTGACAAGCAGGGATTAATACTTAAGTGAATTATCATATACACAAAACTAAGATGCATTGATTGTGAGATGCACTATTATTTTATGTACTCTAGGAAAGAGAAAAGGATACCAATTGAATTGACACAATGTTTTCTTATCTCTTAGAACTTTTTTTTTAAACTTTTTAAAATAAAATAAAACTAACCATCAGTTTTTATAGTTTATCATCCACGGGTATACCTGAAAATAAAACTATAAAAAAGTTATGATATTCCTAAAACATCCTCACATTTAGAGTCTTACTTGTCTGAAGTTCTTTTTTACTTAATGTCAGCTGTGACTATGCTTTTCCACACAGTATCATCCTCTATGCCATCAAGATCAATGGAGATGCAGCATTTCTTAAATCCATAAACTGAAACCTATTTGTTCTAGGCTTCTAGCCTGGCTTTGCAATTATGTAGAGCTAGCCTATCTTTGACAATGTTGCTAAACACGTCTGATTCATTCTGTTTCCCACTCCTTTGCACAACCATTTAGTTTTTAGGGGTTAACAGTGTGCTTCATTATTGTCTACTGTATTTTCTTTCAAGCCCCTAGTACTCATTGTGCAGGTTTTGATGCTGGTGCTTTTACAGTCCTTAAAGCATGTAGGCTAGTGGTTCTGAAACTTGAGTTGAATCAAAATCACTTGAAGGGCTTGTTAAAACACAGATTGTTCAGTCAGAGTTTCTGACTCAGTAAGTCTGGGTAGGACCAAAGAATGTGCACTTCTAACGAATTCCCAGATGTTGATGCTGCTGCAGGGGAGGGAAGAAGCAGACTTTTAGAACCACTGGCACTGGTATGAGCAATCTCAACCAAAGCACTTCTGCTGCCATGCTGAGAGCCATTGTAAGACTTCATTGATTTTAAGAGACATTCTATTTCAGAGATATTAAAATGTAAAAATAAAAAACACATATCTTTGAATTGATGAAACTTTGGTAAATCTCATTTTCCCTTTACCTGGAGCTATAATGATCATTTTCATTCTAATTGATTGTCAATTAACTTATATTTAATCTATTAATTCATTTATTTATAATATTTTCTGCTTGTTCCAAAGACAAATTGAAATGACATCTATGATTTTAGCTGAAGTTTCTTCCTTCTGATGTTTTGCATAAGAAATGTTATCGTTAGGTGCCGTCAAGTCAATTCCAGCTCATAGTGCCCCTACGTATAACAGAATGAAACACTGCTCGGTCCTGCACCATCCTCACAATTGTTGCTGTGTTTGAGCCCATTGTTGCAGCTACAGTGTCAATCCATCTCGTTGAGGGTCTTCCTCTTTTTCACTGACTCTCTTCCTAGCATGATGTCCTTCTCCAGAGACTGGTCCCCCCGATATCATGTCCAAAGTATGTGAGACAAAGTCTCACCATCCTTGCTTCTAATGAGCATTCTGGATGTACTTCTTCCAAGACAGATTTGTTCGTTCTTCTGGAACTCCATGGTATATTCAATACTCTTAGCCAATACCACAATTCAAAGGCATCAATTCTTCTTTGGTCTTCCTTATTCATTGTCCAGATTTCCTATGCATATGAGGCAATTGAAAACACCATTGATTGGGTCAGGCACACCATAGTCCTCAAAGTGACATCTTTGCTTTTTAAGGCTTTAAAGAGATATTTTGCAACAGATTTGCCCAATGCAAGCCCTGGGGCATAGTGGTTAAGAGCTCTGCTGCTAACCAAACGTTCGGCAGTTCAAATCCACCAGCCACTCCTTGGAAATCCTATGGGGCAGTTCTACTCTGTCTTATAAGGTCACTATGATTTGGAATCGACTCAATGGCAATGGGTTTGGTTTTTTTTTTGGTTTTGGTTTTGCCCAATGCAATGCAACCTTTGATTACTTGACTGTTGCTTCCATGGGCATTCATTGTGGATACAAGTAAAATGAAATCCTTGACAACTTCAATCTTTTCTTCGTTCATTATGATGTTGCTTATTGGTCCAGTTGTGAGGATTTTTGCTTTATGTTGAGGTGTAATCCACACTGAAGGCTGTGGTCTTTGATCTTCATCAGTAAGCGCTTCAAGTCCCCTTCACTTTCAGCAAGCAAGTTGTATCAGGTATATATCACAGGTTGTTAATGAGCCTTTGTCAGTCATGATGCCATGTTCTTCTTCATATACTCCAGCTTCTTGGATTATTTGCTCAGCATACAGATTGAATAAGTATAGTGAAAATGGTACCCTGAGGCACACCTTTCCTGACTTTAAACAATGCAGTATCACTTTGTTCTGTTCAAAAGACTGCCTCTTGGTCTAAGTACAGGTTCCTCATGAGCACAATTAAGTGTTCTGGAATTCCCATTCTTTGCAATGTTATGCCTAATTTGTTATGATCCACACAGTCAAATGCCTTTGCATGTATTCTCTGCCTTCAGCCATTATCCATCTGACATCAGCAATGATATCTCTTGTTCCACATCCTCTTTTAAAACCAGCTTGAATTTCTGGCAGTTCCCTGTTATTGTATTGCTGTAACTGCTTTTCAATGATCTTCAGCAAAATTTTACTTGTGTATGATATTGATACTGTTCTATAATCTCCGCATTCTATTGGATCTCCTTTCTTTGGAATGGGTACAAATATGGATATCCTCCAGTCAGTTGGCCAGGTAGCTGTCTTCCAAGTTTCTTGGCATAGACAAGGGAGTGCTTTCAGCACTGCAATCGTTTGTTCCAACATCTTAATTGGTATTCCATCAAACCCTGGAGCCTATTTTTTCACCAATGCTTTCAGTGCCTTCGAGAAATAGTCTATAAATATCTATCTACCTGTCTACACACACACACATACACATAAGAGGAGCTCAGTCTATATGCCAAACCTGCAGAAAAACATGAACTCTAATAGGGAATTCCCTGCTTCATGAAACAGCCCTCTTCACCTCTGATTACCATAAAGTACTTTTTAATATAACTTGAAGGAACAAGTAATCAGGCAACATTATGAGATGATCTAACAAAGAGCCTTATGAGATACATTACTTCACTGGGATGTCACATAGCACTTCTCTCATTCTGAGACCACATAGGAGAAATATTCCTATTCAGTTCTAGTATTGGGCACAGTTATGTTTCTCCTAACTAACTTTCTTTTATCATTATGTGTAACTGTCCTTATTTGTAACTGATCATGTTTCCCTTTTTGCTTTTGCTCCCTGGTAACTTACAGTCAAGTTTCTCACCAGCTTTTTTTTTTTTTTAATTATTATAGTTAAATGAAGACTGCTTTTCAAGTTAGTCTCCCATAGAAAATTTTATACATACATTGTTATGTGGCCCTAACTGCTCACCCCGTTCTGCGACAGCACACTCCTTCTTTCTGCCTCGGATTCCACATGTCCGTTCAACCAGCTCCTAACCCTCTCTGCCTTCCCATCTCACCTCCGGACAGAAGCTGCCCCTTTGGTCTCTTGTATCTACTTGACTAAGAGGCATACTCTTCACGAGTATCACTTTATGTCCCACAGTCCAGTCCAATCC
>NW_004443988.1:16480359-16481522 GCF_000243295.1 Trichechus manatus latirostris | reverse complement strand
TCTTTACCTGGTTTTGTTATGAGGGTTATGCTGGCTTTATAGAATGAGTTTGGAGTATTCCATGCTTTCCTATGGTTTGAAATACCTTTAGTAGAAGTGATGTTATCTCTTCGCTGAAAATTTGGTAGAATTCTCCAGTGAAGCCATCTGGGCCAGGGCTTTTTTTGGGGGGGGAGTTTTTAAATAACCTTTTCAATATCTTCTTTTGTTATGGGTTTATTTAGTTGTTCTACCTCTATTTGTGTTAATTTAGGTAGGTAGTCAGTTTCTAGAAATTTGTCCATTTCCTCTAGGTTTTCAAATTTTTTAGAGTACAGTTTTTCATAGTAATCTGTTATGATTCTTTTAATTTCATTTGGGTCTGTTGTGATATCACCCATCTCATTTCTTATATGGGTTATCTGCTTCCTCTCCTGTTTTTCTTTTGTCAGTTTGGCTAATGGTTTATCAATTTTGTTGATCTTTTCAAAGAACCAGCGTTTGAACTTGTTAACTGTTTCAATTGTTTTTCTAGTCTCTATTTCATTTAATTCTGCTGTAATTCTTCTTATTTCCTTCCTTCTGGCACCTGTGGGCTTCTTTTGCTCCTCTCCTTCTACATGTTCCACTTGTAGGGTTAATGTTTTGATTATGGCCCTTTCTTCTTTTTGGATGTGTGCATTTATTGCTATAAACTGACCTCTGAGTACTGCTTTCGCTGTGTCCCAAAGGTTCTGGTAGGATGTGTTTTCATTCTCGTTTGATTCTATGAATTTCTTTAGTCCATCCTTAATTTCCTCTATAACCCAGTAGTTTTTGAGCAAGGTGATGTTCAGTTTCCACATGTTTGACTTTTTTCTTTTCTTTTTGTGTTGTTGATTTCCACTTTTATGGCTTTATGGTCAGAAAAGCTGCTTTGTAATATTTCAATGTTTTGGATTTTGTTAAGGCTTGATTCTTGGCCTAATATGTGGTCTCTTCTGGAGAATGTTCCATGTGTGTTGGAAAAGAAATTAAACTTGGTTGCTGTTGGGTGGTGTGTTCGGTATATATCTATGAGATCAAGTTGGTTGATTATAGCATTTAGCTCTTCCGTGTCTTTGTTGAGCTTCTTTCTTGGATGTTCTGTCCTTCACCGAAAGTGGTGTGTTGAAGTCTCCTACTATTATTGTGGAGCTGTCTAT
>NW_004443988.1:16466612-16479310 GCF_000243295.1 Trichechus manatus latirostris | reverse complement strand
TGAGCTTATTCTAATTGACTTTCCTTTGTCAATGACTTTTCTTTATCCCTAGCCACTCTTAAAATTTCTCTCTTTATCTTTGGTTTTGGTAAGTTTGATTATAATATGTCTTGGTTACTTTCTTTTGGGATCTACCTTATGTGGGGTTCGATGAGCATCTTGGATAGATATCTTCTCATTTTTCATGATATCAGGGAAGTTTTCTGTCAACAAATTTTCAACAATTTTCTCTGTATTTTCTGTTATCCCCCCACCCCCACCCCGTTCTGGTACTCCAGTCACTCATAGGTTATTTCTCTTGATATAGTCCCACATAACTCAGAGTTTCTTCATTCTTTTTCATTCTTTTATCTGATTTTTCCTCAAAAAAGTTGGCATCAAGTGCTTTATCGTCAATGTCATTTATTCTAACTTCTACTGCCTCAGTTCTGCTCCTATGATTTCTAATGAGTTGTCTAATTCTGAAATTTTATTGTTAATCTTCTGGATTTCTGATTGTTGTCTCTCTATGGATTCTTGCAGCCTATTAAATTTGTCATTATGTTCTTGAATAACTTTTTTAAGTTCTGCTACTACATTGTCTGTATGTTCTTTGGCTGCTTCTGCATTTTGTAGAATTTCCTTTCTAATTTCTAGAAGACTTCTCTATATTAATATTTTGTATTCTGCCTCTGGTAATTCCAAGAAATTCTCTTCCTGCAGAGAATTTATTGATTCTTTATTTTGGGAGCTTGCTGAAGCCATCATATACTGCCTCTTTATGTGATTTGATATTGACTGTTGTCTCCGAGCCATCAATAAGTTATTATAATTTCATTTTATATTTGTTTAGTGAGTCTAGCTTCTTGTTTTGTTTTGTTTTGATATACCCCAATAGGCTGCTCATGTTTGATTATTGGCAACTTTGAAGCTCTAATGTCTGGTCACCAGGTAGTTAGTTCTGTAACTAAGTATGTGCACACAGGAGTCCATTAAATTTTCCTGTATGGGGTCAGCTCAGGTGTCCAGGCAGCCAGTCAAGTGTGTGGTGCAGGCTCTCACCTACAGTCTTAGAGAGGCATGGGTGATTGGTGTAGGCACAGGTATCTGACTGCAGTAGGGGGTCATGCACTGAGCCAGGCAGGGGGCTGACAGCTGCCCCTGAGAGTCTGAAAGAAAAGTGTGTCCCTATTCCCTAGGGTGAGTAGGTAGGTGAGTTTTGCAGCCAGACTATGAGCACCCCACTTTGTTGGCTGTAAAGACTCAAGGGCACCACTTATTCTCGGACCCCTGTAGCAGGTGACTAGGTGATGTAGGTGAAGCCAAGAGTCCTCAGTCCCCTCGTGTGGATCAGTAAAGGTGTCTGCTTAAAGGGCAGGGCTGTGTTGAGGGTCACAAATCTGCCACTTCACAGCTGAAACAGTTGAAGTTAGACTTCAGATGTTTACTCTGTTGTACTGTGGTAGTGAGGGCTAACACTGTTGAGATGGGTCCCCACAAGTCTATACAGGGGTGTAAGGGACTCAAAGTTTGCAGACCACTTATGCCAGTGCCTAGCAAAGGAGCTGTGCGGACCTTGAGTTGCTGGCTTAGGGGAGCCAGTAGCTTATTTGTTCCCTCTCCAAGGCCAGGAGAACGGGTCAGGGTGCCTTTTGGGAGCTACTTCCGGCCCAGGGGACTCAAACTTCAGAAGGCCAGTCAGTGCAGAGTGGGGAGGGAGGAGGTAAAAGGGAGAGAGGTTTTTCCCAAATGGGCTTTTTTTTGTTGTTGTTTTTAATCTCCGTGAAAGGCTTCATGCATGTACTTATCTTTAGCCACTTGGGAGATGCTTTTCACTGGTTCAGAGTGTCCAAGCAGAATCTCTGCTGCCGGATCTCTCTCGATGTGGAAACTGCCTCCTGAGTACACAGGGAGCTGTTTGCCTGCTTCGCTGCGCACCTCAGAGCCAGTCGGGGCTGAAGAGCTGGAACCGAGTCCAGTCTGGCACTTCTTGCTTCTTCAGAATCGTCTCCCTCTCCCCCCACCACTTAGTCTGATTCCTCAACTTTGCCTTGTTCATGGCTCCTAGATATTCATATACAATCAAATCACTTGTTTTTCCAGGTCTTTGTTGTAAGAGGGATATAGGAAGCCATCTGACTACTCCACAATCTTGGCCCCGCCTCCTGCCATCAGCGTTTAGCAACTAGCTGAACTAATTCTTCTACTCCTGGTCCCCTCTGACCACTCAGATCTTTACTTTCTAGTCTTTATACCTACAGACCAGGCTGCTCACTACTGCACAGGCAACCGTTTGCCTTAGTAAAGCTGAGATTTTCTCTCTGAGGCACACTCAATCAACCGGATCCTGGAAGAAAGACTGAAGTCACTTCATCCATCTTAATCTGAGACCCTCTTACAGTACAATCTTCACAAATTGTGTATGACTTCTTGGATGCCTGGGTGCCTTCTGTCCACCAAAATGTGGTGGGTGCATGCTCTTGGAAACCTTGAGCTGGCTAAACTCACCATGTTCTACATTCCTGAGTGCAAGGTAACCACCCTGAACACAGGACCTCTGGCCACCCATCTTTTCCAGTACCTTCATCCCTATACTCTTCCATGTTTCTTCTCCACCCAATTTTCCTCTGTTCCAAATATTTCCACTCTTAGAAAACTTATTCCCTGATTAACAAGCTCCTTTGTCCTCTTCATTGAACATTTATTTCAACTCTTTCCTATCCAACATCTGGCTTCTCCTTGAGGACATCACTCTCCTTCAATCTCTCAAGGGGAGGTAAATTTTTCTTTCACAACAAGCGCCTCAGAACCAGGAGGTAGGGCCAGAATACTCCTGGTAAACACCCTTGATCTTTGATACATATGTCATTCAGTTTAACTCTTTCTATACTGCCCCATATTGTCATCTACCAATATCTGGGTTACTCCTCATTCACTGAAAACAAATGTACTAACATATAGTCTTCTTCCTTCATCTCTCCCTAGCTACTATTTGAGATGTTTTCAATTTGATATGGATGTTGTACTCAACACATTTGCTGTCCACTTCTCTGACTAGACAAGATGAAATAGCAGAAACCAGATTTACCCTTCCAACTGAAAAAATTTAAAATAATAGTTCTCAAGAAATTAGACATTAGGCAACAAAGGATAGGGATTTCTGAGGAACAAAAAATAATGAGATGAGCTGTATGATTTACCCACCTAACTGACTGAAGAGAGCTTCCAGGCTTTGGAGCAGAAAGAGGAAACCCAGGTGGATCTTAGTAATCTCCCTTAGTTGAAGACATTGAACTGGGAATCATGGGACGCCAGAGTGGCTAGAATTTACAGGGCAGAGTAACAGAATAGAAAGGTGCAGAGAAAGAGTTCTGTAGACCAGAAGAGGGTTTCCCTCTAATCTTCAGCTGAGTACTAATTAGTGTATGTATGTGATAAAAGTACCTGAGACTTGGGAAATAACCACCTGAAAGGACTAGAGTTCAGGTGTACAAATGAGGTACACACAGGGCAGCAATAATTTTTGTTCCCATTCCCACTAGCCAGAGAAGAAAGTTTCATAATTCATGGGACATTTTGTTGTTGTTGTTTTTATTTTTTTATTTGGTTGTTGGTTTCTTCTATTTCCCTCTGTCCTTTCTCCTGCCTAACTATCACCGTGCACCACCCACATTGTTTCTTGACAGGCCGAGGCACACCACTCAGCTAGAGAGCCACCAGCACATGGCCTTGCTGGGTCTGCCCCATCCTTACCTGCCAAATCCTACTGCACTGCTATTTTATTTATATTTTTATTATTATTATTATTTTACTTCATTTTTTTGCCTTTTTTCTTTTTTTGCATTTGTTTATCTCTCTTTTTTCTCTTCTTTCCCCTTCCCACTTAACTCTGCATATCACATCCTCTACTCTCCCTCCTGCTTGTCCGCATTGTGCACCATGCCATACCCTGGAGTGATACCAGTGCAGAGCACAGGTCTTGCTCTGCACTGCCCCCTGGCCTCACCACGTCACCCCCAGTTCATATTGCAAACTACCTATACCCACCTCTCCAGCCCCACTGCACCTACCCTGCTGCACCATAGATGAGTGAATGGCCCTACCCAAGTGGACAAGGTAGTCAGAAAATCGTGCCCACAGGCAAGCAAGCAACTTTATATGGAAAGGAAAGATGCCCCAGAGGAGTAAAGCACTATTGAAGAGGAAGATTAAAGTAGGAGGACTCTCACTACCTGACCTCAGAAACTACTATACAGCTACGGTAGTTAAAACAGCCTGGTACTGGTACAACGACAGATACATTGACAAATGGAACAGAATTGAAAACCTAGATGTAAATCCATCCACTTACGCTCACCTGATCTTCGACAAGAGCCCAAAGTCCATCAAATGGGGAAAAGACAGTCTTTTTAACAAATGGTGCTGGCAAAACTGGATGTCCATCTGCAAAAAAATGAAACAGGACCCATACATCACACCATATACAAAAACTAATTCAAAATGGATCAAAGACCTAAATATAAAGCCAAAAACTATAAAGCGCATAGAATTAAAAATAGGATCAACACTAGAGGCCCTAATATTAACATTAACAGGATACAAACCATAATAAACAACACACAAATTCCAGAAGATAAGCTAGATAACTGGGATCTTCTAAAAATTAAACACTTATGCTCATAAAAATACATCACCAAAAGAGTAAAAAGAGAACCTACAGACTGAGAAAAAAATTTTGGACATTACAAGTCAGACAAAGGTCAAATCTCTAAAATCTACAAGAAAATCCAATGCCTCTAAACAAAAAGACAAATAATCCAATTAAAAAATGGGCAAAGGAAATGAACAGACACTTCACCAAAGAAGACATTCAAGTAGCCAACAGACACATGAGTAAATGCTCGCAATCACTAGCCGTTAGAAAAATGTAAATCAAAACCACAATGAGATACCATCTCACACAAGCATTACTGGCACGAATCAAAAACACTGGAAATAACAAATGCTGGAGAGGCTGCAGGGTGATCGGAACTCTTATACATTGCTAGTGGGAATGCAAAATGATACAAAGATTTTGGAAAACAATATGGCACTTTCTTAGAAAGCTAGAAATAGAAGTATCATATGATCCAGCAATCCAACTTCTAGGAATATATCCTAGAGAAGTAAGAGCCATTACATGAATAGACATATGCACACCCATGTTCATTGCAGCATTGTTCACAATAGCAAAAAGATGGAAACAACCCAGATGCCATCAACAGATGAATGGATAAACAAACTATGGTACATACACACAATGGAGTAGTAAGCAACAATAAAGAACAATGATGAATCTGTGAAGCATCTCATGACTTGAATGAAACTAGAGGACATCAGTGCTGAGTGAAATAAGTGAATCACCAAGGGATAAATGTTGTATGAGACCACTACTGTAAAAACTCATGAAAAGGTTTACACACAAAAAGAAACAATCTTTGATGGTTATGAGGGATGGTAGGGATGTGGGGGGAATACTAAATAGACAATAGATAAGTGGTAACTGTGGTGAAGGGTAAGACAGTACACATTACTGGGGAAGCCAGCACAACCTGTACAAGACAACATTATGGAAGCTCCATAGACACATCCAAACTTCCCGAGGGACTGAATTGCTGGGCAGAGGGCTGTGGGGACCTGGTCTCGGGGAACATCTAGCTCAACTGGCATAACATAGTTTATAAAGACAATGTTCTACATTCTACCTTGGTGAGTAGTGTCTGGGATCTTAAAAGCCTGTGAGCAGCCATCTAAGATACTCCACAGGTCTCACCCCTCAGGAGCAAATGAGAATGAAGAAAACAAGATACAAGGGGAAGATTAGTCCAAAGGACTAATGGACCACAACTACCACGGCCTCCACCAGACTGAGTCCAGTACAACTAGATGGTGCCAGGCTACCAACATTGACTGCTCTGACAGGGATCACAACAGAGGGTTCCAGACAGAGCTGGAGAAAAATGTAGAACAAAATTCTAACTCACAAAAAAATACCAGACTTACTGGCCTGAGAGAGACTGGAGAAACCCTGAGAGTATGGCCCCCTGACACCCTTAGCTCAGTAATGAAGTCACTCGAGAGGTTCACCCTTTGTCTTAGTCATCTAGTGCTGCTGTGACAGAAACACCACAAGTGAATGGCTTTAACAAAGAGAAGTTTAATCTCTCATGGTCCAGTAGGCTATAAGTCCAAATTCAGGGCATCAGCTCCAGGGGAAGGCGCTCTCTCTCCGTCAGCTCTGGAGGAAGGTCCTTGTGATGCATTAGTCTTTCCTTGGTCTGGGAACATCTCAGCGCGGGAACCTCAGGTCCAAAGGACGTGCTTTGCTGCCAGCACTGCTTTCTTGGTGGTATGAGGTTCCTATGTGTCTCTGCTCATTTCTCTCTTTTATATCTCAAAAGAGATTGCATTAAGACATTATCTAATCTTGTCAACCTCATCAGTATAACCTCATCACAGTGATAGAATTTACAACACATAAGGAGATCACATATAATTTCATCATAGTGATAGAGTTTACAACACATAAGGAAATCACATCAGATTACACAATCATACAACGCTGGGAATCATGACCCAGCCAAGCTGACAGATTTTTTTGGGGGGACACAACTCAATCCATGACACCCTTCATACGAAGATTAGATGGCCACGTAGAACAAAATGAGACTAATGGGGCACAACAGCCCAGGAACAAGGACTAGAAGGCAGGAGGGGACAGGAAATCTGGTAATAGGGAATGAGAAGAGAGAATGTTAACATGTCACGGGGTTGTTAACCAATGTATATGTATTGTATACATGTATTGTATACACGTATATGTTTAATTGGTTGTTAACCAATTATATGTATACTAACTGTTTAATGAGAAACTATTTGTTCTGTAAACCTTCATCTAAAGTACAATTAAAAAAATTTTTTTAAAAAGGAGCATTGATAATTATTGATGATTGGAATGCAAAAGTTACAAAGAAGAAGGATCCGTAGTTCGAAAATACTGCCTTGGTGATGAAAACAATATCGAAGATCACATGATAGAATTTTGCAAGACTAATGACTTAATCATTGCAAATACCTTTATCAATAAAATAAATGGTGACTATACACGTAGATCTCACCAGATGGAAAACACAGGAATCAAATTGACTATGTATGTGGAAAAGGACAATGGAAAAACTCAGTATCATCAGCCAAAACAATACCAGGGTCCGACTGCTGAACAGACCAACAATTGCTCATATGCAACTTCAAACTGAAGCTGAAGCAAGTCCACAAGAACCAAAATATAAGCTTGAGTATATCCCATCTGAATTTGGAGACTATCTCAAGAATAAATTTGACATATTGAACATTAATGACTGAAGACCAGAGCAGTTGTAGGACGACATCAAGAACATCATACATGAAAATAGCAAGAGGTCATTAAAAAGACCAAAAAGAAAGAAAAGACCAAAATGGGTGTCAGAAGAAACTCTGAAACTTGCTCTTGAACGTTGAGTTGCTAAAGCAAAATGAAGAAATGATGAAGTAAAAGAACTGAACAGAAGATTTCAAAGGGCAGCTCAAGAAGATAAAGTATTATAACAATATGTACAAAGACCTGGAGTTAGAAAACCAAAAGGGAAGAACACACTCAGCATTTCTCAAGCTGAAAGAACTGAAGAAAAAATTCAAGTTTCAAGTCGCAATAGTGAAGGATTCTATGGGCAAAATATTGAATGACACAAGGAACATCAAAAGATGGAAGGAATACACAGAGTCACTGTACCAAAAAATAATTGATTGACATTCAACCATTTCAGGAGGTAACATATGATCAAGAACTGATGGTATTGAAGGAAGAAGTCCAAGCTTCACTGAAGACATTGGTGAAAAACAAGGCTCCAGAAATTGACGGAATACCAGTTGAGATGTTTAAACAAATAGATGCAGCTCTGGAGGTGTCTCTTGTCTATGCCAAGAAATCTGGAAGATAGCTACCTGGTCAACCAAATAAAAGAGATCCATATTTGTGCCCGTTCCAAAGAAAGGTGATCCAGCAGGAAGTGGAATTATTGAACAATATCATTAATATCACACACAAGTAAAATTTTCTTGAACATAATTCAAAAATGATTGCAGCAGTACATTGACAGGAAACTGCCAGAAATCCAAGCTGGGTTCAGAAGAGGATATCATTGATGATGTCAGATGGATCCTGGCTTAAAGCAGAGAATACCAGAAAGATGTTTAGTTGTGTTTTATTCACTATGAGTTATTCAACTGTGTAGATCATAATAAATTACTGATAACATTGCGAAGAATGGAAATTCTAGAACACTTAATTGTGCTCATGAGGAACCTGTTCATAGACCAAGAGGCAATCATTCGAACAGAACAAGGGGATACTGTGTGGATTAAAATTAGGAAAGGTGTGTGTCAGGGTTTTATCTTTTCACCATGCTTATTTAATCTGAATGATGAGCAAATAATCCAAGACGCTGGACTGTATGAAGAGGAACATTGCATTAGGATTGGAGGAAGACTCATTAACAACCTGCAATATGCAGATGGCACAAGCTTGCTTGCTGAAAGTGAAGGGGACTCGAAGCACTTACTGATGAAGATCAAAGACTACAGCCTTCAGTATGGAACACAAGTCAACATAAAGAAAGCAATAATCCTCACAACTGTATCAATAAACAACATCATGATAAATGGAGAAAATATTGAAGTTGTCAAGGATTTATTTTTACTTGGATCCACAATCAACGCCCATGGAAGCAACAGTCAAGAAAACAAATGACACATTGCACTGGGCAAATCTGCTGCAAAAGACCTCTTTAAAGTGTTGAAAAGCAAAGATGCCACTTTGAGGACTAAGGTGCACCTGACCCAAGCCATGATATTTTCTATCACCTTATATGCATGCAAAAGCGAGACAATGAATAAAGAAGATGGAAGCAGAATTGATGCACTTGAATTATGGTGTTGGCAAAGAATAATGAATATACCATGGACTGCCAGAATGAATGAATCTGTCTTGGAAGAAATACAGCTAGAGTGCTCCTTGGAAGCGAGGATGGTGAGAATTTAACTCAGGTGCTTTGGACGTGTTACCAGGAGGGACCAGTCCCTGGAGAAGGACATCATGCTTGATAAGGTAGAGGGTCAACAAAAAAGAAAGACCCTCGAGGAGATAGATTAACACAGTAGCTGCAACAATGGACTCAAACTTAGCAAGGATTGTGAGGATGGTGCAGGAACTGGGCAGTGGTTCATTCTGTTGTACGTCGGGTTGCTATGAGTCAGAACTCACTAGATGGCACCTAACAACAACAATACCTGTGGTTATAATCCCATCTGGAAATGGGCTTTCTTTGTTATGTTAATTAGGCAGTATTAATGTAAGGTTTGTTTTAAGTCAGTCCCTTTTGAGATAAAGAGCAGATTAAGCAAACAAGCATAAACTGGAGGGGAAGATACATGTCACATAATGGCCAAGGAACCTAGGAATAGAAGCTGAAAAGAGACAAGGACCTTCCACCAGAGCAGAAAGAGAGAGAGCATTCCACTAGAGCTGGTGCCCTGTATTCAGACTTCTAACCTCCTAAACTGTGAGAAAATAAATTTCTGTTTTTTAAAGCCACCCACTTGTGGTATTTCTGTATAGCAGCACAACATAACTAAGACAGGCAGAGATGGTGAGGAAACCTAGAAATCTCCTAGATTTCTGGTTTGAAAACACTGGTGGATGGTTGTACCACAAACTACAATTGGAAATAGAGCAAGGGGAAACATTTGGCTGGTGCTGTTGGGTGGAAGATAGAATTGACAGATTGGAGATAAGAATCCTGATATGGGACAATTTTAGACATACAGATAGAGGTGACTGAGTTTGGCATTCATAATATTTGACCAGTATCTTCATAAGTGTGAAAAAGATTACTTAAGAAATATTCAACAAGAATGTGTTTGGCAAGACTTCCAGCAACATGGTGCTCTAGGCAGAAGCACCACACCATCCCTCCACAGCAAAGATCTGAAAAACTAAGCCAAACAGTGAAAACAGCAATCCTGCAACCCTAAACATCAACTGAAGAGATAAAGAACTCAGCCAAGCACCAAATGGAATAAGAAACTGACAGGGAACAGAGAGCAAGGAGACATACATGCAGAGGTCCCCTATCAGCTAACGCAGCACGGATCAGCCATCTTGGACTCCTATCAGAGACCAGTGAATGGGGGTACGAGAAAGCAGCTTCAAAGAGCTTCCAGCAGGAGACAGAACAATTGGTAACTGGCGATATATGCTTTCCCACCCCCCACCCTTCTTCACCCCCAGTCGACCTCCTCTTCTTCCCGCAGCCACAGTCTCCTGGCTGTGAAGCACTGGCTGCTTGGATTCCACCCACCTACACTGGCTGACTCCCTGAGAGCCGTTTATTGGCTGCTGGTGTTGCTTTTTTCCACTTCTTTTGATTTCTTCCTTGCGTCTCACCACCTCCTCCTCCTTTCACTCAAATACCTGGCTCCACAGCATCCTGAGGGGCTGTGGAGCTCCGCTTGAATGTGGAACTGCTTCCCGGTCCATGCTGCCATGCTGGTGGGATCCTGGGACTTTTGTTTGTTTGTTTTGAATTGTTTGTTTTTTTTTTCTTTTTCTTTTCTCCAGTTGGGAGCCCGTTCTGCCCGGGAAGTGCAGTGCGGCTTGGGACCTACCCCCTCAGCTTGCTCAGACGCACAGAGGGATCCCTGAGAACATTTCTTTTTCCGTGGTTTTATTTTTTCTGTTTTTCTGGGGGGGTTTCTTGTTTTTATTATTTTCTATTTGTTCTATTTTCTTTACCCTCTTTTTCCCTTTTGTCTTTCTTCATTACTCAGTTTCTCGTCTCTATAGCTTCCTTCTCTTCCTGTCCCCTGAATACCTGGTGCCAAATACCTCTATGCCACCTAGCCAAGCTGTACTTCAACACCTGGGAACAACTTCACCAGACCCCGTAGCCACACTGGTGGGATCCCTGGGAGTTTTGCTGTTCTTTTTTCTTTCTAATTTTTATTTATTCATTCTTTTCTTTACTTTTCTTCTTTCCCTTTTTATTTTTCTCCATTTCATAGTCTCTCATCTCTCCACTCCAACAGCAAGCACCCATAGCACTCTTTTTTGTTTGTTTGTATGTTTTTGGCTCCTGTGATTCTCTCCTCTCTCCCATACCCATCTTAGCTCCACACATCAAAATCTCCCCTCTCCATCCTGCCTACCTGCACCATGCACTTAACATCACACCACCAAGCAGCACAGGCACAGCCTACCGGGACCTACCCTGCACTGATTACCAGCCAGCCCTGGTGTCTGTAGTAAGTGCCACAAACAACCCATCCCAGCAACTCCTCTTCAGCTAGACCTGCCCTGCTGTACCATATCTGAGTGACAGACCTACCAATTGGAGAAGGAGGCAAAAAGTATTGTGCCCACAGACTAGCAAACAACAAACACACAGCCCACCTGCTTGGACATAGCCAAATTTAAAAAAATAAAAAAACAACGAAATAAATATACACTAAATAAATGAGAAAAATAACTACTGAATCCCAAAGACAGCAGACAATATCAACACATTTACAAAAACAGCACAGGATGGTTCTAGTAGGCATTCAAAATAAAACACCAGATGACTTTCCAGTGGAAGAAAAGGCACTAGAACTACCTGATAGGGAATTCAAATCTCTAATACTGAAAATTCTCCAAGAGTTGAAGCAAAAAGCAGACAAAAATGAGGAAAAAATAGGCAAATTCATGGAAAAGGCAGACAAATTCATGGAAAATACAGACAAAAAATGGAAGAATTCAGGAAAATAATGCAGGAACAAAGTGACAAAATAAATTCACAACTAGAAAATATACAAAAACAACAATTAGAAATCCAAAAGATAAACAACAACATTTCAGAAATAGACAATATCATAGAAGAGCTGAGGAGCAGATTTGAAACAATGGAAGATAGGATCAGCAGAATTGAAGACAAACACTTGGATACAACTCTGTTCGAGGAAAAATCAGAAAAAAGAACAAAAAAAAGTTAAGAAACCCTGAGAATTATGTGGGATACAATCAAAGGCAAACATTTTTGAGTGATCGGAGTTCCAGAACAGTGGGAGAAAACAGAAAACACAGAGATGATCATTGAAGAACTGCTGACAGAAAACTTCCCCAATATCATGAAAGACGAAAAGCTGGCCATCCAAGAAGCTCAACTAACACCATATAGGATAGACCCCAAAAGAAAATCACCAAGGCATATCATAAATCACACTCACCAAAAACAAAGACAAAGAATCCTGAGAGCAGCTTGTGAGAAACAAGAAGTCACATACAGAGGAGAAACAGTAAGACTAAGCTCAGATTATGCACCAGAAACCATGCGGGCAAGAAGGCAATGGGATGACATACATAAAACCTTGAAAGAAAACAATTGCCAGCCTAGAATAATATATCCTGCAAAACTCTCATTCAAATATGATGGTGGAATTAGGACATTTCCAGATAAACAGAAAATAAGGGAATATGTAAAAAGCAAACCAAACTTAAAAGAATTATTAAAGGGAGTTCTTTGATCTGAGAACAAACAACTTCAGCTCACAAGCTGAATCTAGGATGCAGGATCGTACCAGCCAGATACCAATCTAGGAAATGAACTCTC
>NW_004443988.1:16449369-16463383 GCF_000243295.1 Trichechus manatus latirostris | reverse complement strand
CAATTCTACCCAAAGAATTTAACAAAAACAATGCAATCCCCATCCAAATACCAACAACTTCCTTCAAAGAGATGGAAAAACTAATCATTAACTTTATATGGAAAGAGAAGAAGCCCCGAATAAGTAAAGCATTATTGAAAAAGAGGAATAAAGTTGGAGAACTCACACTACCTGACCTCAGAACCTACTATACAGCTACGGGAGTTAAAACAGCCTGGTACAGGTAGAACGACAGATACATTGACCAATGGAACAGAATTGAGAACCCAGATGTAAATCCATCCACTTACGCTCACCTGATCTTTGACAAGGGCACAAAGTCCATCAAATGGGGAAAGACAGTGTTTTTAACAAATGGTGCTGGTAAAACTGGATATCCATCTGCAAAAAAAAAGAAACAGGACTCATACATCACACAGTATACAAAAGTAATTCAAAATGGATCAAAGACCTAAATACAAAGCCAAAAACTATAAAGTTCATAGAAAAAAAGTAGGACAAACACTACAGGCCCTAATACATGGCATTAACAGGATACAAACCATAATCATCAACACAAAAATCCCAGAAGATAAACTAGATAACTGGGATCTTCTAAACATCAAATACCTATGCTCTTCAAAAGACTTCACAAAAAGAGTAAAAAGAGAACCTACAGACTGGGAAAAAAATTTTGGACAGTACAAGTAAGACACAGGTCTAATCTGTATAATCGACAAGAAAATCCAACACCTCTACAACAAAAAGACAAATAATCCTATTAAAAAATGGGCAAAGGAAATGAACTGACACTTCACCAAAGACATTCAAGTGGCCAACAGACACATGAGGAAATTCTCGCAATCACCAGGCATTAGAGAAATGCAAATTAAAACCACAATGAGATAACATCTTACCCCAGCATTACTGGCACAAATCAAAAACACTGGAAATAACAAATGTTGGAGAGGCTGCAGGGAGATCAGAACCCTTATGCACTGCTGATTGGAATGCAAAATGATACAACCATTTTGGAAAATGATATGGCACTTCCTTAGAAAGCTAGAAATAGAAATACCATTCGATCCAGCAATTCCACTGCTAGGAATATATCCTAGAGAAATAAGAGTCACTCGAGTAGACATGCACACCCACGTTCATGGCAGCATTGTTCACAATAGCAAAAAGATGGAAACAACCTAGATGCCCATCAACAGATGACTGGATAAACAAACTATGGTACATACACACAATGGGGTACTATGCAATGATAAAGAACAATGATGAATCTGTGAAGCATCTCATAACATGGATGAAACTGGAGGACATTATGCTGAGTGAAATAAGTCAATCACAAAAGGACAAATATTGTATGAGACCTCTATTGTAAAACTCATGAAAACGTTTACACACAAAAAGTAACAATTTTTTTGGTTATGAGGGATGGGAGGGGTAGGGGGAATACTAAATAGGCAACAGGTAAGTGTTATCTTTGGTGAAGGGTGAGACAGTACACAATACTGGTGAAACCAGCACAACTTGTACAAGGAAAGGTCATGGAAGCTTCAGAGACACATCTGAACTCCCTGAGGGACTGAACTGCTGGGCGGAAGGCTGTGAGGACCATGGTCTCAGGGAACAAGTAGCTCAGTTGGCATAACACAGTTTATAAAGACAATGTTCTACATCCTACCTTGGTGAGTAGCATCTGGTCTTAAAAGCCTGTGAGCAGCCATCTAAGATACTCCACTGGTCTCATCCCTTCAGGAGCAAGGGAGAATGAAGAGAACAGGATACAAGGAAAAGATTAGTCCAAAGGACTAGTGGCCCACAGCTACCAAAGCCTCCACCGGACTGAGTCTAGTACAGCTAGATGGTGCCCGGCTACTACCACTGACTGCTCTGACCACGATCACAACAGAGGGTTCTGGATAGAGCTGGAGAAGGATGTAGAATAAAATTCTAACACACACAAAAAGACCAGATTTACTGGCCTGAAGGAGACTGGAGAAACCCCAAGAATATGGCCCCCCGACACCCTTTTAGCTGTGTGGTGAAGTCACTTCTGAGGTTCACTGTTCAGCTGGTTATTGGATATCCCCCATAAAACAAAATGGGACTAATGAGGCACAGCAGTCCAGGGACAAGGACTAGAAGGCAGGAGGGGCCAGGAAAACTGGTGATAGGGAACCCAAGACTGAGTAAGGACAGTGTTGACATGTAGTGGGGTTGTTAACCATCATCATAGGGCAACATGTGTACTAACTTTTTAATGAGAAACTATTTTGTTCTGTAAACCTTCATCTAAAGTGAGAATAGCAGCAACTGGAAGAACGTAATCGATGTCACTGAATTGTGCATGTAGAAATTTTTGAAATGGTGTATCTTTGACTATGTATATTTTCACAAAAAAAAAGGTCAAGAAGGGAGAGTGTTGACATGTCTTGGGGTTGTTAACCAATGTCATAAAACAATATGTGTACTGACTGTTTAATGAGAAACTATTTGTTCTGTAAACCTTCACCTAAAGTACAATTTAAAAAAATTTTTTTAAAAAAAGGTAGCTGGCGGGTGGGGGCTGGGTGGACCTAGGGGCCAGTGGAAAGTGGGGAGAGGTGGCATACAAGGCTAGCTGGAAGGTAGAAAGAAAAAAAAAAAGAAAGTGAAAGAAAAAAATAAAATAGCTGTGCAATGGGAGTGGGGCAGACCTGGGGCAACAGCAGGCCAGTGGGTATCCAGCTGTGGCAGTGCAGTGGTTTCCGGCAGCTGATGGGGAAGGTGGCATACAGGGCTACGTCTGAGGTAGAAGGAAAAGGAAGGGAGAGAAAAGAAAAATAATAATAAAAAAATAAAAATTAAGAAATCTGGCAACTTGGTAGTGGCCCATAAGTGGGGCTAGGCACACCCGAGAGCCGGTTGGAAGGTAGGGGGTGTGATGCGCAGAGTTAGGTGTGAGGGAGAAAGAAAAGAAAGAAGAGAGAGAAACAAAAGCAAAAAAGAAAAAGAAAAAATAGTAGCATGGCAGGAGCTGGAGGGTGGACATGAGCCAGAGCCAGGGTGGGGGTGAGCTGGTGCGTCTCCAGCTAAATGCTACAGTGTGGACCATCAGGAAGGGGCAGAGGCAGCACACAGGGCTAGGTGGGAGGGAGAAAGAAAAGGAAGAAAGGGAAAGTGAAAAAAAATATGGCATTGATGGAGCAGGCTAGTGGGGGCAAGGTGGAACTGGGGTGGCAGCAAGCTGGTGTCTCTCTCTCCGGGCAGTGCAGCATGGCCCATTGGGAAGGGGTGGATGGGTCATATGGGGCTAGGTGAGAGGGAGAAAGCAAAGGAAGAAAGAGAAAGAGAAGAAAAAAAAGTCTCAGCAGGAGATGGCCACTAAGGGGCCATAGAGAGTAGAGCAATCCCTAGGTCTCCACTCCATCTACCATCTCTCCAGTAGCCCCCACCCCCACCCCCCGTGGAATATATGCTCCTTTGTTTATTATTATATTTTCAGCACCTAGCACAGTGCCTCACATATAACAAGCACTCGATAAATCTATGTGGATTTAGTCAATAAATCCAAATGAAAGCTGTACAAATGGGCAGTTTTTGAAGTATTCTTTAGTGATAAAAATGATGATCATTTCAAGAGAATCTTATTTCCTGCTCTATGCATGGTTTTAGTGGTCTCATTAAGTTTTTTATTAATGAAATCCACATCTTTAAAGCCTGTAGACTTCTTGGTAAAGTAAATTTAGACTAATAGAATAAATTAAGTCATTTTTAAAAGGTGAATTAAGCACTTTTCTGCTGCCTGCAAAAAAAAAAATCCTCATTAGTCTGGTGATCTTGTTCTGGAGGTTTTATTCAGACTAGTTGCAGTATTAACCACTGGGCATTGTTGTATCTGAAAATAGAAATATGGAATCCTCACTATAATACACAGTATATCATAGAATGATAGGATGATAAAATTGGACTATTCCAATACGTTCTACTGAGGCACCAACACAATAAATCTCAGATACCAAACTGTGAATCTAGACCTCAAATGCAGATTCTCACAGGAAATTTCAAAAATAAGTTTCTAGACTCTTGGATTCTACAAGAGATCCATGGTAAAAACACACAAACAAATAAATGTCACAAGGGAGAGAAGGAGGAGGGAGGGAGAGAGACAAGAATTTTATGAGGAGGATGTCTTTGACGAAAACTGGGCTCCTTATCCCCACCACAAGGATGCGTGCAGGGGGTACAGGACTGCCTATCTCTGCACCTTTTGCCCAGAGAAGAGGGTCCCATGGGAATACTTGGAGATATTTGAAATTGAAAAAGCTGAAAGCCATGTGACTGGGGTCTGACTCCCACCCCAGAAATCTAGAAGGTTTGAGAAAGGCTGATGGGGTGACAGCATCAGGACAGAGCTGCTCTCTCAGAGTTCACCAGAGCAAGGGCTATAGGAGTACCTTCTGAGGTGCTGATGTGGGTCATCTAGATCCCACAGAAAGGGGTCACCTAAAAGAGGTGAGTTGGCCTCAGCAGAAAAAGGTTAGAAAACAGCACCAGATTCCCAGGGGCTGAGGAAAGAGCCATCAGTCACTACTTGGAACAGAGCCATATTAACCACAGAGGGGCTCAACAGGGAGCCTCCAAAGAGTCTGCTACCACTGAAAAAGTGAGTCAGTCTTAACCATCTCTCTGGCCCAGAAATGAGAAACCGCCTAGACTTGTAAAAATTCTCCTATCCCATATCTCTCCTCCCTCCCTGTCCATTGGTCCACACAGGCAGGAAGTAAAATAATACTAGTGCCAGGGAAGAGGTGAACAGGGGGAGGAGCCCACCCTCTCTTCACCCACTTCAGTGTTCACTATGAAGCCAGCTCCAATGAGGAGACAGTAACTCATATTTGGAGTTTTTATTATTGAATGGTTCTGGACATTCCATTTTCTGAATTGAGTCTGTGTTCATGACTGAAAGCGACTCTCTGTCTCTCTATTATCCTGTAAAGTCAGGAACTTACCCAAGTTTGTTTCAGGGTTAGGGACAGATTACTCGTGTTGAATAAAGTTTGCATAGAGCAGTGGGGAAAGAAAGCAATAAGGTTATATTTTCATGACATCAGGAGTTTTGCTTATTCAATGTACTTGTTACACATATTTGTGAGATTTTAACTCTAAAGCGTGTATGAATTTTTGCCAAATAGGTTAAATATTACCTCATATCTAAACAAAAAAAAATGCAAGTTTCCTCATGGTATCTAAATTTTATTTCATTTAGGAAGTCCACGGCTCACTGATGTCCTTTTGCTATACAGTATAGCTCCATATTTTGATGATCAGAAAGATCATGACACAGAACACATACTATCTTGTTAGATCTGATGCCGTTTCAACAAGTCTTCCCTGAGAGTCCACTTCTCCCCTTCCTGAGAGCCCCTCCACCCCCCTCAGGTCACAAGTTCCTCCTCAGTGCTGCCAAAGCACATGGAATCTTCCTTTCTCAAGTTTCCTATGTTGTATTATAATAGCCAGTTTTCTTGTCTGTCTTTCCTACCAGCCAGGGAGTTCCTTGAGAGCAGAGACTACATCTTGTTCACTGCTATATCATAGCATAGTACCTGACATAGAGTAAGTTGTTGTAAGGAGGCATTGAGTTGATTTTGACTCACTGTGACCCCATGTGACAGAGTAGACTGCCCCTTAGGGTTTTCTAGGCTGTAATCTTTATTGGAGCAGATGGCCAGGTCTTTCTCCTGCAGAGCCACTGGGTGGGCTTGAACTGCCAATCTTTATGTTAGCAGCTGAGCACTTAACCGTTTTACCATTAGGGCTCCTTAATAGAATAAGTACTTAATGTAAACTTATTCAAATTGGATATTACTTAATTAATTCATGGTCAATGAGGTATGATTAGGAGTAGCCACTGGCTTACCACTCTGAGTGTCCCCCAAATGACTATAATGTGACCCACAGGGGAAAGACTGAGGGAGTGGGGACTGGAGAATTACAACAAATCCACTCCTAGTCAAGGTACCACCAGATGATAGAACAGTATGCTTAATATTCTGTTGAAAGTCACACAGAAGTCTTTTTCCCTTTCAGCTGCGGTGAAGTTGGATAAAGCAACTTCTCCCTGCGCCTTTGAGCGGCTTCAATCGATGTGGACCACTGACCGATTGATGTGGAGGCAGCAATCAGTATCAATTGGAAGGCAGCTGTAGTAAGAGGAGAAGCCATACTGCAGTCTAGTTTGCCAGCCCCGTATAGCTAGAGCCTGGGCAATTGATCTCTGCTGCTTCAAATGATCAAACTGTAACCTATTTAAGATGCATATGGTTTCAAAGGCTCCCAAATGCTGATGTTGGACACTGCTAAAAGTGGAATAACGAGCCTAGCACCACTAAAGTTGGAGTCAATTAGCAGTCAGGAGATTGACATTGTGTATTTCTAAGTATAATTTTCATCCTTTGTATCTATAATAAAATCTTAGTGATTTTTCTGTAGCTTGATCATTCCCTGAGGAGTCACATTTGTAGGTAGGTGGAGTAGTATGTGGGGTGAAATGAGAAGCATCATGAAGGTATTGCCCCAGAGGCTTAATGCCATCCTTAAAATGACAACATTAATGCTTCCAAGCTAAGGATTGCTTTCTTTGGGCCATCTTTCTCAGGGTGCATTTGCGGAGTGTTATTTCATGTTGTGTTGCTGTTAGGTGCCATCAAGTCATTTCCGACTCATAGCTACCCTATGTACAACAGAACGAAACACTGCCCAGTCCTACTCTTCACAATCTTTGCTATGTTTGAGCCCATTGTTGCAGCCACTGTGTCAATCCATCCTGTTGAGGGTCTTCCTTTTTTTTGCTGACCTTCTACTTTACCAAGCATGATGTTCTTCTCCTGGTCCCTCCTAATAACATGTCCAAAGTAAGTGAGATGAAATCTCGCCATCTTCATTTCTAACGAGCATTCTGGCTGTACTTCTTCCAAGACAGATTTGTTCATTCTTCTGGCACTCCACTCAATATTCTTTGCCAACACCATAATTCAAATGCGTCAATTCTTCTTTGCTCTTCCTTACTCATGCTTTTGCATGCATATGAGATGATTGAAAATATCATGGCTTGGATCAGGTGCACCTTAATCCTTAAAGTGACATCTTTGCTTTTCAACACTTTAAAGAGGTCTTTTGCAGCAGATTTGCCCAATGCAATACATTGTTTGATTTCTTGACTGTTGCTTCCATGGGTGTTGATTGTGAATCCAAGTAAAATGAAATCCTTGACAACTTCAATATTTTCTCCATTTATCACCATGTTCTTTATTGGTCCAGCTGTGAGGATTTTTGTTTTCTTGATGTTGAGGTGTAATCCTTACTTCATCAGTAATTGCTTCAAGTCCTCTTCACTTACAGCATGCAAGGTTGTGTCATCTGCATATTGCCGGTTGTTAATGAGTCTTCCTTCTGTCCTAATGCTGCATTCTTCCTATAGTCCAGCTTCTCGGATTATTTGGTCAGCATACATATTGAATAAATATGGTGAAAGGATATAACCCTGATGCATACCTTTCCTGATTTTAAACCACGCAGTATTCCCTTGTTCTGTTGAAACGACTGCCTCTTGATCTCTGTACAAGTTCCACATGAGCATAATTCAGTGTTCTGAAATTCCCATTCTTCACAATGTTATCCATATCCATAATATACTCATGTCCACAATATATCCACAATTTCATAGGAAGTGATATATTACTGTAAAAAATTCACATGGTCAAACAAATGTGGGAAATTGTATTAGGTTAAAGAGGCCTCTTGATTTCAGGACTTTTCCGAGTTAACGTGCATTATGTACTATGAATTATGCATATGTATTGATTTCTAAGGGAAGAATAGTGTTACCCAAACATTTCACCAATGAACATTTTATCATGAATCATCTAATGGGTTGTATTCTGAGAAACATACTTTGGGAAATTCTGCCACTACAGGGTGGCTCCATATTAGATCCCCATATCCTTACTGTGAGGGAATTTGCTAGATGCTTTTTCCTCTACTTTTTCAGCTCTTAAAAATACTTTTAAAAATAAGCTTTTCATTTTAGAATAGTTTTACATTTACAGAAAATTTGCAAAGATAATACATACAATTCCCATACCCCCACAACCAATTTTCCCTGTTGTTAACATCTTACATTAGTGTGATACATTTATCACAACTAAAACACAAACACTGGTAGAATACTATTAATTAAACTCTGCACTTTATTTGGACTTCACTGGTTTTTCCCTAATAACCTTTTTCTGTATCTCATCATGTCTCCTGAGCCTCCTCTGGTCTATGAGAGTTTCTCAAGCTTTCCTTGCTTTTAATTATCTTGATTGTTTTGAAAAAGATGATTTTTTAATAGCAAGAGAGATCAGGAGAGCATAATGAAACTGGGAATCTTGTGGAAGAAAGAGAAATGAAAGAAGTTTGAAAGGGCAGAAAAATACAAGGAAATAGACACAGGCAAAGTTTATTGACTCCTCAGCTTTATGAAATCAACCCTCCCCATAAACTAATTTTGTGGAATCTATGTATGGTAAAGATGGATGCAAACCATATTTTTAAAATTCGTATCAAATCATATTTTCTCCTAAAGTGTTGCCTGATATAGTTTAATAAAAAGAAAGAAAGAAAATATCAAACCAAAGTCAAATTACAAGATAAAACCCACTAAAATTTAGGACCAAGAAAAAGTAGGTTGAGCTGACCAGCAGGAAGGAATTTGAAGATTACAAGTGCCAAAATATTTTTCCTTTAGGATGACAGCCCTTTGACTTTAGTTGGTAGCTTTTGAAGCACTATATTTTGTCCCCTTTCTTTTTGTTCTCAGAGAGTTTTGAAACCAGAAAACAGGAAAACTCTTAGAGGGACTGACTCTTTGTTTCCTGGACTTGGATTACGGGAGAGGGTAACAATGGCTCCTAGTGACTACTTTTCCCCTCCCCAAACCAAGGAAATATATTTTCCCTTCCACTGTACTGACAAAACCAAATAGACTTTGGGAAAACCGTATGTATATAACTAACGGTGGGCAAGCCATTGGGAGCTAATAGGCTGTTCTGCCATTTTAAACACTGGGTCCAAGGCAGCTGCCCCACTTTTTGCAATTTCTCAGCTAAGAGAAAGAAGACAAAGATTAGGCAAGTGCACAATCAACCATTTTGTGGGCAAGACCTGAGGAAGGTGCACATCAAAGCTACTCAAATTCCACCAGCCTGAACTTAGTCACATGGCCACATCTAGCTGCCATGGACCCTGAAAAATGCAGTCCTTATTTGGTTGACCATATGTTAGCTAGTATCCTATTACTATTACTATGACAAAAAGCAAGAACAGATACTGTGAAACAACTTCACTTCTGCCACAGCTGTTTACTCATTCTCCATCCCCCCATCTTTGTTCTAGTTAATTTAAAAAAAAAAACAAAAAACCATTGCTCTTGAGTCAATTCTGACACATAGTAACCCTATAGGACAGAGTAGAACTGCCCCATAGGGTTTCCAAGGAGTGGCTGGTGGATTCGAACTGCTGACCTTTTGGTTAGCAGGTGAACTCTTAACCGCTGGGCGACCAGGGATCCCTTCTAGTTAATAAAACCCCAATATTGTTTGAGGAAGTAATGTGTCTAGCTAAAATTGCTTGTTTTTCAGCCTCCTTGGAAGTTAGGAGATGCCAAATGGCACAGTTCTGGCCAATGAGAACAAAAGCAGAAGTGCACTAGGGGTTTAGATAAAGCTTTTGCTTTACTACCACAGGAGGATAGGTATAGCTGGTGTTTTCTTTCCCATTTCTTTCCTGGAATGCAGATGTGATGGCTGAAGCTGCTGATGTCCAGCTGTACCCATGAGGAAAGGCTAAGAAAACTGCAGAAACATCTATCTTGACATCAGTGAGGTATTAGACCAATACAAACAGCTGCTACCTCTGGATTTGTAGCATGTGAGAAAACATCCTCCCCTCCCTTTTCAAGCTTTTGTTAGTTAGGTTTTCTATTACCTGCTGCTGATTTTTCTTAATTGATACATAGGATAAGTGGCCAGAACAAGAAAAACTTTGAGAGCCTGAAACTAGAAGACTGTTAATATAACTATTACTAATACTCACAACTGGACCAATAAGCAACATGATAAATGGAGAAAAATATTGATATTGTCAAGGATTTCATTTTACCTGGATCCACAATCAACACCAATGAAAGCAGCAGTCAAGAAATCAAATGAGAGAATTCTGGGCAACATGGTGCTATAGTCAGAAGCACCATGCTGTCCCTCCGCAGCAAAGATCCAAAAAACTAAGTCAAACAGAGTGACACATCAGTCCTGACACCCTAAGCATCAAATGAAGAGATAAAGAACTCAGCCAAGCACCAAATAGAATAAGAAACTGACAGAGAACAGACAGCGAGGAGAGATACATGCAGAGGTCCCCTATCAGGTATCGAAGCATGGATCCGCCATCTTGGACTCCTATTGGAGATCGGAAAATGGGGGTATGAGAAAGCAGCTTCACGGAGCTTCCAGCAGGAGTCAGAACAACTGGTAACCAACTATATATGCTTTCCCACCCCACACCTTCTTCACTCCCACTCAGCCTCCTTTGCTTCCTGCAGCCACAGTCTCTTGCCCAGGAAGCACCAGCTTCACCCCAGAGCCTCCTGGATTCCACCCGCCCATACTGGCCAGCTCCCTGAGTGCCATTTGTTGGCTGCTGGTGTTGCTTTTTTCTTCTTAATTAGATTTCTTCTTACCTCTCACCACCTCCCCCTCCTTTCTCTCAAATATCTGGCTCCATGGCCATCTTTGCTACTTCCTGGGGGCTTCGAGGAGCTGCTTGACTGTGGAACTGTTTCCTGGCCCATGCCACCACGCTGGTGGTACCCTTAGGGCTTTTTGTTTGTTTGCTTATTCTGATTTGTTCTGTTTTGATTTGTTTGTTTGATTGTTTTCTTTTTCTTTTCTTGGCTTGAGAGCTCCTTATGGCCGGGTAGTGCCACATGGCTTGGGAGATACTCTCTTACTCTGTGCAGATGCACAGTGACATCTCTAGGGGCATTTCTTTTTTCTTGTTTTTCTTTTTTTTTTTCTTTCTTCTCTCTCTTTTTCCCTTTTTGACTTTCTTCATTTCCAGGTTCTCCATTTATTCATTTTTTTGCTTTACCTTTTTTCTTTTTGTTTTTCTCCATTTCTCAGTCTGTCATCTATCCACTCCAATAGCAAGCTCCCTTAGCACTCTTTTTGTTTGTGTGTATGTTTTTGGCTCCTGTTCCTCTCTCCTCTCTCTACTCTTTCTCATACTCATCATAGCTCCACACATCACAATCTCTTCCTTCCTGCCTGCCTACTGACACTGTGTGCTGAACATCACACCCCCAAGCAGCACAGGCACAGCTTACCAGAACTCACCCTATACTGATTTCTAGCCCACCCTGTTGGCCCTAGTACGTGCCACAAATAATCCATCCCAGCAAATCTCCTTCAGCTGGACCTGCCCTGCTGTACCTTACCTGAATGAGTGATCCTGCCCATTGGAAAAGGAGATGAAAGTATCGAGCCCACAGGTGAGGAAATAACAAAGAACGCACAGCCCACCTGCTCAGACATAACCAAATAAAACAAAAAAGCAGGACAAAACAAACAAATATACGATCAATAAAAGAGAAAAATAACTACTGAATGCCCCAAAGACAGCAGACAATAACAAAACTTATACAAAAACAGGACAGGATGGTTCCAGTAGGCGTCCAAAATAAAATATCAGATGACTTTCCAGTAGATGGAAAGGCATTAGAACTATCTGATGGGGAATTCAAATCTCTAATATTCAGAATTATCCAAGAGCTGAAGCAAAAGGCAGACAAAAAAGAGGAAAAAATAGACAAATTCATGGAAATGACAGACAAATTCATGGAAAATACAGACAAAAAATGGAAGAATTCAAGAAAATAATACAGGAACAAAATGCTAAAATAAATTCACAACTAGAAAGCATACAAAAACAATTAGACATCCAAAAGATAAACAAGATTTCAGAAATGGACAGTGTCACAGAAAGGCTGAGGAACAGGTTTGAAATGATGGAAGACAGGATCAGTGAAATTGAAGACAAACACTTTGATACAACCCTGGGGAAAAATCAGAAAAAAGAATGAAGAAAAATGAAGAAACCCTGAGAACTATGTGGGATACTCAAAAGCAAAAATCTGCGAGTGATTGGAGTTCCAGAACAGGGGGAGAAAACAGAAAACACAGAGAGAATCTTTGAAGAAGCACTGGCAGAAAACTTCCCCAATATCATGAAAGATGAAAAGCTTACCAACCAAGAAGCTCATCGAACCCCATATAAGATAGACCTCAAAAGAAAATCACCAAGGCATATCATAATTACACACAGTAAAACCAAAGATAAACAAAGAATCCTAACAGCAGCTCGAGAAAAACAAAAAGTCACATACAGAGGAGAAACAATAAGACTAAGCTCAGATTATTTCGCAGAAACCATGCAGGCAAGAAGGCAATGGGATAACATATATAAAAACTTGAAAGAAAAAAATTGTCAGCCAAGAATAATATGTCCTGCAAAATTCTCATTCAAATATCATGGTGAAATTAGGTCATTTCTAGATAAACAGAAATTAAGGGACTATGTAAAAAGCAAACCAAACTTACACGATTTATTAAAGGGAGTCTTTCAAACTGAGAACAAACAACATCAGACCACAGGCAGACTATAGGACACAGGATTGTATTAGCCAGATACCAACCTATGAAATGAACTCTTAAGGACTATCCAAAACCAAAAGAATTATAACAGAGAACCAGAGAGGTTAATCTGTAAATGACAACAACAGCAGAACAATAAAAGAGGGAATAAACGGTGTAGGTATAGAATCTTCTAATGGAGAGGAAGGCAAGTCAATACCAAGTAATAATAGACTGGTTCAAACCTAGGAAAATACGGGTAAATTTCAAGGTGACCACAAAGAAAGTTAACAAACCTACTCATCACAATAAAGAAGAAAAACATAAAGTCTCAGTAAAAACAAAACCTACTAAAACAAAAAAATGAAAAAAAAATCCACAAGCAAAAGGAATTCAGCACAGGAGAGCAAAAGGAACAAAGAAAACATTAGCACCACAAAAAAAGTGCTACAAAATGACAGCAATAAACTCACACCTATCAGTAATTACACAGAATGTAAATGGCCTAAATGCACCCATAAAGAGACGGAGAGTGGTGGAATGGATAACAAAACAAAAGCCATCAATATGCTGTCTAAAAGAGACACACCTTAGAAACAAAGACATAAATTTATTAAAAATAAAGAATGGAAAAAAATGTATCAAGCAAACAACTACCAAAAAAGAGCACGAGTGGCAATACTAATCTCAGATAAAATAGACTTTAAAACAAAATCCACCATAAAAGACAAAGAAGGACACTATATAATGATAAGGGGACGATCCATCATGAAGACGTAACCATAATAAAATCTATGCACCCAATGACAGGGCTTCCAAATACACAAAACAAACTCTAACAGCACTTAAAAGAGAAATTGACAGTTCCACAGTAATAATAGGAGACTTCAACACACCACTCTCGGTAAAGGACAGAACATCTAGAAAGAAACTTAACAGATACAGAAGACTTAAAGAGCACAATCAGCAGACTTGACCTCATAGACATATATAGAACACTACACTCAACAGCTGCAAAGTACACATTCTTTTCCAATGCATACGGAACGTTCTCCAGAATAGACCACATCTTAGGCCACAGAGGAATCCTCAACAAGATCCAAAACTTTAAGATAATATAAAGTATCTTCTCTGACCACAATGCCATCAAGGTAGAAATTAACAACAGGAAGAGCAAGGAAAAAAAATCAATTACATGGAAACTGAATAACACCCTGCTAACACATCACCGGGTAAGAGAAGAAATCAGAGATGGAATCAAAAAATTCCTAGAATCAAATGAGAATGAAAACACGTCAGACCAAAACCTT